>NC_041234.1:62459250-62519728 GCF_002837175.3 Physeter macrocephalus
ACCACAAAAAAAAAAAAAAAAAAAAAAAAAAAAAAAAAAAAAAAAAAAAAAAAAATTCATATGTTAAAGGCCCGCAATACCTCAGAATGTGACCATATTTGGAGATAACATCTTTAAAGGGTGATTAAGTTAAAATAAAGCCCTTAGAGTGGCCTCTAATTCAATCTGCTTGGTATCCCTATAAGAAGATGAAATTTGAACACATAAAGAGACATCAGAGATGCACACACATAGAAGACCATGAAAGGGCACAGGGAGAAGATAGCTATCTGCAACGCAAGAAGAGAGGCCTTGGGAGAAACCAAATCTGTTGATACCTTGATCTTGGACTTCTAGCCTCCAGAACTGTAATAAAATTAATTTTTGTTATTTAATCTACCCACTCCATGGTGCCTTAGTCCATTTGGTCTGCTATAACAGAAATTCCATAGATGGGTGGCTTGTAAACAACAGGGAATTTATTTCTCACAGTTCTGGAAGCTGGAAGACCAAGATCAAGATGATGGTTGTTTTAGTATCTGGTGAGGACCCACTTCCTGGTTCACAGACAACCATATTTTTGCTGTGTCCTCACATGGCATAAGGGGGCTCAGGATGTACCCTTCGCATAGTGGTAAAGAAAGGTTGACTCTAGATTACATTGGTAAAAACAATTTGTTAGCTTTAAGTGCAGTGGATGTTATTACAGATTGGCACAAGGGCATAGGGAAATGTTAAGTTTGGGGCTACCAAAGCCTCCATACTGAGTCATAAGTCAATTTGTATAGACTTTAAAATGATAAGTATTTTAGGTCAAAAGACAAAAATGTGTCCAGAGCTTCCTATGCAAATATCAAGGATGTCCCATACTCCTTTGTCACTCACTTCATATATAGTTGCCTTAAGAATGCAGGACAATTTCATGTATTTATACTTGGTGAAGATGGGCACAGCTGGTAACCAGCTTCCTTGTATCATTTTTAACCCAGTAGTTAAAAAGATGAGAATTGTTTGAAAAAGTTCATCTAAATCTCTCATAAAAGCAGACACAAAAACACCTGGAATCCTTTAATGCAGTTTAAAAATCATTTATATTCAAGTTATTTGGAATATGTAATATATAAAACATTAGACAATTCTAATTTACCATTTGTTAATGAAAATTGACTAAAGGATTTTCAATTTATAAGATAAATATTGACATAATCTCAGCCCTAGTATTGTCGCATTCTGTTGCTGCTGTGATGGTGCAATACCATGTTAATATCAATGGTATAATTTAGTGTCTTCTAAATGTATCTTTCTTTGTCAATGTGTTGCTCATCATTTTACAAATTACAGTTCTGTAATGGTGAGATAATTAATATCTTGGACATAGTGCTAAAATGATAAAGTGTTTCCGTTGTTGCTCAGCAATTGATCTTCCAAAATTTTGCATTTTCTGGTATTAATCATGTTTATGGGCCCAATGTTACTGTAAAGAATTCTCAGTGTTGCAATGTGGTTACTTTCATCATTTATTAAGATACTCCCCTCATCCCCCTCCGCCATTCTTTTTCATTACAGCATAACAACGTCATATTGATTTTAATTGGAATTTCAAATTTGTGAATGCTAAATTATGTCAATGCACCAACCATAAAATACCTCCCTGCTCTTAGGCAGTGACTAAACAACAGCAAACATCTGGATGAAAAGAGAGAACAATTGGTGTAATCATAAGTGTGTTGCATGTTTTCAATAAACACACCAAACCTCAACATGATCAAGGGAATGATTTCTGGTCCACTAAGCCAATCTATCAAATTCAACCAAATTGCCTATCTTTTAAGCTTCCATGCATGTTAACTGAATGGCTTAAAGCAGAAACTGAACAATTAGCTATTTATTTCTTCCCCATTTGATTGGAAAAACGTTGTTTTTATAAGCATGGCCAAGTACCCCTTGGAATTTATATATGCCGATGGAGAATCTAGTGTTTGCTTGTCTGAAACATGTCTAATTGGAAATTGGCCAAGACTCTCACTTTTGGATTAGAAATTTACTTTGTCCACAAGACGACTTGAAAGAGTCCAGCAGAGGGGATTGATTCCCAGAAGTGGGATAAGAGCAGATGAATGGGTAAAAAGGTTAAAAAACAAAACAAAACAAAAGCAAACAAACAAATAAAAACCTCCCAGAGATACTAGCAGTTTGCTTAAATAAATTTTAAATCTTCAGGGAGAACACCACTTTGCCTTGAAAACATTTCCCTGAAAAGTCTACAACTCTAAAAGCTGATTTTGCAAATGTGATACTTGAAAGTAAAAGTATAAACTAAGTAAATACTCTATTTTATAAATAAAAACATGCAACCTCTTTGACCCAGAAATCACACTCTAGGGAATTGATTGAGTCTAAGGAAGTATTCAAATGAATGTTGTTATTACAGTAAATTTATAATAGTGACAAATTTGAAACAAACTTATAATCCAATGTTTAATAAATTATAGTACATTAACTCAGTAGACTGCTATGTAGCCATTACACTTTGTAAATCTGATACCTGAAGCAACATGGCAGAGATGTTTATAATGTATAAATTAGTATACATATGAACAAAGCCTAGGAGGGAACTCAAAGAAGTGAAAAAAATGACAATGTTGAATGTTAGGAAAATGAGCACCTTGATTTCTTTCTACTTCTTTCTTAAGCCAGTAAGTGCACATATTTTACAGAATGCCCAAGATCCCCAGGCCTAAATCTCTCCACGAAACAGGGTCAATGTTTTGGCAATCAGATGGGATAGAGTCAGCCAGGTGGAGATGCTAATGTCACAATTCCAGCATGGGAATAAGAGCAGAACCACTGATCTCTGAATTAATGAAATACCTCAAGTGAATAGATGGGGCTGCCCACACAACCATTTTGTTTTCTAAAGCCAGACTGCGTGCTACTGCCGTGATTGGAATTCAACCCCTACCCCTCTGTTTAAAGTATTCTTCTTAAAAGTATGCCCTGGAAATAATTTTGTGCTGGTTTCCTATATGCTTTTAAGCAATGGTTCTGCCCCACAGTATGCTAAGTGCCAGATGAAATAGCTATGCCACTGTAGATTATTATGATGATATAGTAGTCTGCATTTATGCATACTTTACTTCACTCTCTAGCATGGATGATCAAAGTAAAGCACAATTTCAAATTGAGAGCTGTGGTTTTATGTTTTATCCAGCTTATTTTGTATAAAAGCCTGCTGTGTATGAAGAGATTAACTTTTTGAGGGCTGGATCTGAGAACAAAATAACTGATAATTTTGTATCTTACAACATATTTTTGCATGTCATCATGCTCTTATGAATGTGTTCTTTTTGAGTGAATAGCAACTGCTCTTCATTAAGATATAGCACACGTATGTTAGAGGGTTGGAAGGAGAGGCAGTAGTGTTCAGTTAAAGGCCTTCAACATATAAATGCTTTCAAAAGTTATTCATTATGCTTCCAGATTTTTTAGATTACCTGTAAGGCAAGTGAGCCTATATTATTAGTGAAAGCTGTTTAGTCTTCCCAGAGTCAGCTTAAATCCAAGGCTATTGAAAGTTTTTGAAACCATCATAAAAATGAGTCACTTATGTTTAATAATAATTTTCTATATAGTAATATTAATAATTACAACCCTAAAAAGGGAGTTTAAAAATCCTTCTCATGGAAAGTTGTTAACTTGCAATCTGTTTATATGAATGTTTTTCAGGTGGAAGTGACACTTCCTGGGATAAGGATAAGATGCAGTCTCCTCTTGCTGCTCCTGGACCCCAACATGGAATTGCTCATGCAGCCCTGGCTGGCCAGCCAGGCCTTGGAGGAGCTCCTACTCTCAATCCACTGCAGCAGAACCAGCTGCTGGCCAATAGTATGTATACTGTCCTCCCAAAATTTGGTGTGTAAGAAAAATACCACCCAAGACCCACTGGACAACTTGCAATACCAGGGATGGTTTATTTCTCTTTGATAAGGTTTAACAATTTGAAGTTAGGAAGGTAGATAAAGAGGAATTCATTTGAAAGGGTGAGGTTTTTAGAACAGAGATATATTGAGTGGCAATATAACAGAGTAGAGGTACACAGGAGGCTATGTAAGAGAGTAGTTAAGAATTCTGGCTATAGTCACATAAACTTGGGTTTGAATTCCACATCTTTTGAATTCTGTATCACTGTCTGGCTCTGGAGAAGTCAGATAACTTTTCCAAGTTTCAGTTCCCACAACTACAAAATAGGAATAAAAGTATACCTAGGCATTAAGGTTATTGAGAGGGCTAAAAATAATAAAGGAAAAACTGTTAGCAGTGACTTGCATATAGTAAGTACTTATTACTCAGTAGTCAAACTACAGCTGAATTATACAAATTCAGGTTTAGATAATGTTTTTAGGAACTTCAAAGACTCAGAAATCTTTCTGTAAGAAAGCAGGCCTTATATATCTTGCTTAGCTAAAATCTTACTTTTCTTACAGACAGGAAATCTGGGAGAAGAATTCCATTATTCCTTTCTCTGAGACTTTCACTCCCCCACTAGGATTAAGACAACAGAGGAATTCTGAGATATTTTAACATGATGTCCTAAATCTTAATGAAATTCACCAGTTATTAAGCATACAAAATAAGTTATGGTGTCATCCTTTAAGGAGATTATAATCTAAAGGGTGAAATGGCTCATAAAAATGTAATGTTAAGCAAAGACAAATAAAATGAATGTCAAAAAAGTTGTAAATATAAGTCAAAACCAACTGATTAAGATAAACTTATGTCATAAAGGGGAACCTAGAGGACTTCTTGTTTCTGGTCTGACATGTAAAGAGCTTATAAGTTGTCATTCTTGTTCTCACAGCAAGAAAAAAGTGGACAGTCTGAAAATCAACAGCTCTTTTAAATCCATCAGAGATTGAGTACACAGGGTACAGTTATCCCCCAAACTGGATAGATTGGCAGATACAGAGAATCACAGATTATAGGGAGCAGAAGCCAGAGCTAGAGCCTGGTAGAAGCATTTAAAGAGTAATTGAGTTTTTTTCTGAAGATTCAGAGTGGATCTAGCTTGAGACATAAAAACTCCTGGGGGCCCACTCTTAGGGGGTCCCTACAGTTTCATGAGTTTTACCTCCAGAGCCCCATGAGGTTCTCAGGATGAAGACTTGAGAAAGTTGTCCTCATGCTTCTAGAAGAGGAGAGAAAAAAACAACCATTTCAAAATATGTCCAGAATGTTCTGTTCTCCTTAACAGAGACCCATCCTCAAAGGAAACTACTTTACCAGAGCTTAAACTATTTGGTTACACCACAGCCTGACTTGGGGGAAGGGATACAGTAAACTCCAGTACCCTGTAGCCATTGATGCGAGGGAATAGAGATACAAAACTCCAGCCCCTTTAGTTTTTCATGTGGGGAAAGAGAAATACTCAACTCTAGTCCCCTCTAGCCTTCCTGTCTCACCTAAGAGGGCAAAAAGGCAGAAAAGAACTTGTGAAAGTCACAGCCCAAGGACACAGTCTCACTAGGAGACTGAGACTCGATCATAGGATTATAGACCGTTTCTTCTCTCTACACATTAGGGCTCTGCCTAATGACAGGGGGTTACAACTGAAAGAACAGAAAGCCTCAGAAAGCCTCTAGGAAAAAAACAAAGACAACAGGGAAGATAGGAAAATACAGCTGCTAATATAACAGCTACAGCAAACAGTAAACAATCTAACTCCTTGCCAATAAACATAAAACTTCCCAATAAATGTCTGTTTATGTCACTTCCCTTTACCCAATACACAATTTCTGGCTTTAAACAAAAAAATTGCAAGGCATGTAAAAGGCAAAAAACACAGTATGAAGAGAAAAAGCAAGTGACAGTACCAGAATTAGATATAGCACATATTTTAGAATTATCAGACTAGGAATTTTAAATAACTATGATTAATGTACTAAGAGAATGGGAAAAGTGGAAAACAAAAGTTTTCATGGAAATTTTAAGCAGAGAAAGGGAAAATCTAAGCATCAAAAGGAAATAGTGAAAGTCAAAAATACTCCAATAAAATGAAGAATGCCTAAGATGGGCTCATCAGTAGACTGACTAGGGTCAAGGCAAGGATTAGGAAACTTGGAGATATGTCAATAGAAACTTCCCAAACTGAAAAAACAAAGCAAAAATGAATTTAAAAAACCCAGAACAGCATATTCAAGAACTGTGTGGCAATTACAAAAGGTGTAGCACACATGTAATGGAAATACTAGAAGGACAAGATTGAGGGAAAGGAACAGAAGAAATATTTGAAGTAACAATGGCCGAAAATTTTCCCAAATTAATGAGAGACTCCAAACTACAGATCCAGAAAGCTTACAAAACACTAAGAAAGATACATATTAACAAATCTACTGCTATGCATATTATAGTCAAAATGGAAAATCAAAAAGAAAAATTCTTGAAGGAAGACAGAGGGAAAAAAAAAAACCCACTTTTCCTTACACATATAGGAACAAAGGGAAGAATTACTTTAGACTTACTTTCAGAAACCAGGCATTAAAGAATAGAGTGGTGTGAAATTGTTGGTGATGAAAGAAAAAATTCCACCAACCTAGAATTTTGTATCCAGTGAAATTTTCCTTTAAAAGTGACGAAATAAAGACTTCCTCAGATGAACAAAAGTTAAAGGAATTTGTTACCATACCACCAGATCTGCCCTGTAAAAAATGTTAAAAGAAAGTCTTCAGAGAGAAGGAAAATGGTATAGGTCAGAAAGCTGGATCTACAAAAAGAAAAGAAGAGAGTTAGAGAAGAAATAAATTAAGGTAAATTATATGTGTGTGTGTGTGTGTGTGTGTATATATATATATATACTTAATTGAACAAATAAACTGTTCCAAATAACAATAACAACGATATATTGGGTGATTATACTATATGGATAAGTGAATAAGTGATATAAATGACAGTGATGTTATAAAGGACAGGAGGGAGGAATTGGAAATACTCTGCTATAAGGTAACTTCACTACCCATGAAATGGCTTAGTGTTATTTGAAAGCAGATTTAAATAAGTTGTAAAATGTATATTACAAACTCCAGGGAAATCACTTAAATTTTTTAAAAAATAATTATAATTTATATGATAAAAGAGGAGCGAAAAATGAATCATATAAAATGATCAGTTAACACCAGAGAAGGCAACAAAAGAGTGGAAGCCAAGATTTTTAAAAAAAGAAAAAACAAGGACATGAATAGAAAACAGTAACAAATATGATAGCTACAAATCCAACTATCATAATCACTTTAAATATGATTGTTCTAAATACACCAATTAAAGACATAGACTAGCCCATGAATATTAGTGACATGGGATATTGATGATTTTGCTTGTACTTAAAATACTTCTTGTATAATCCGGTATCAAGTAAAAAAAAAGAAAAAAAAAGCAAAAGCAACAACAACAAAAAGAAAAAAATAATGGAGACAAAGTAGATAAGAAAATCCAGGAGCCAGCCATGCTGAGAACTACCCTCCCACCAGTGGGCTGGCACAATCCCTGGGACTGCCTGAGCAGTGCAGCCAGCCCAGTCAACACCCAGCCTTACACACCAGTGGGCTTGAAGCCATTGCACAAAGAAAGGCCTGGCAGCCAAATGGGCTGGGGACTAACCCCACCTACCAGTGTGCCCATAGTAGTTGAACCCATCACAACAGAAGGGCTCATGCAGCCCACACGGAAGGCACTCCTAGAGCACATAGCTCTGCCGACCAGAAGGTTTATGCTGCTGTGTCCCATAGGACGTCTCCTCTAAAAGGCCAATTTTCTAAAATCAGGAAATGTAACCAACCTACTTAATAAATAGAAATATACATAGAAAATTAGGCAAAGTGAGGAGACAGAGGAATGTGTTCCCAACAAAGGAACAAGACAAAACCACAGAAGAAGAACATAGCAAAGTGGAAATAAGCAATCTACCCAATAAAGAGTTCAATTTAATAATCATAAAGATGCTCAATGAAGTCAGGACAAGAATAGATGAACACAGTGAGAAGCTTAACAAATAGCTAGAAAATATAAAGAAGAACTAAACAGAAATGAAGAACACAATAACCTAAATAAAAAATGCACTAGAAGGGATCAATAGTAGATTAGATGATACAGAGGAATGCATTGGCAAAATGGAAGACAGAGTAGTGGAAATCACTCAAGCTGAACAGAAAAAAGGAAAAGAATTTTTAAAAATGAGAACAGTTTAGAAGACATCTGGGACAACATCAAGCATTCTAACATCAGCATGCTGTGGGGGCCGAGGAAAAGAGAGGGCAAATAACTTATTTGAAGAAATAATAGCTGAAAACTTCCCTACCCTGGGAAAGGAAATGGACATCCAGGTCCAGGAAGCACAGATAGTCCCAGACAAGGTGAAACCAAACAGATCCACACCAAGACAAATTATAATTAAAATGACAAAAAATAAAGAGAAAATCTTAAAAACTGTAATATGCAAGCAGCTGGTTACTTTGAAGGGAACTTCCATAAAACAATCAGACCCTTATCAGCAGAAACTTTGCAGGCCAGAATTACTGGCATGATGAAAGTGATTAATGGCAAAAACCTTCAACCAAGAATAACCAATCTGGTAAGGCTGTCGTTCATATTTGAAGGAGAGATAGTTTTAAAGACAAGCAAAAACTAAAGAGTTCACCACCACTTAAACTGCTTTGCAAGAAATGTTAAAAGAACTTCTTTAAGCAGAAAAGACCAAAACTAGAAATATAAAAATTATGAAAGGAAATGTCTCGTTGGTAAAGGCAATCATACAGGAAAGACAGTAGACCAACCACTTAAAAGCTGGTAGTAAGGTTAAAAGATAAAAGTAGTAAAATCATCTATATCGACAATAAGTAGTTAAGTGATATACAAAACAAAAAAATGTAAAATATAACATTAAAAACATTACCTGTGAGAGATGGAAAATAAAATGCAGGGTTGTTAGAATCTCTTTGAACTTAAGAGATCATCCACTTAATATATGAACCACATGGTAAACACAAACCAAAAACCTATAATAGATACACACAAAAAAGGAGAAAGTGTTCAAACATAACATTAAAGATAGTCATCAAATCACAAGGGAAGAGAGCAAAAGGTAAGAAAGGAACAAAAGAGAACTTCAAAAACAATCAGAAAACAAATTGACAGTAAGTACATATCTATCAATAATTACTTTAAATGTAAACGGACTAAATATTCCAACCAAGAGAAACAAGTTTGGTTATATGGATTAAAAACCAAGACTCATACCTATGCTGCTTATAAGAGACTCACTTCAGATCTAAAGACATATACAGACTGAAACTGAGGGGATAGGAAAAGGTATTTCATGCAGATGGAAATGAAGAAAGCTGGGGTAGCAATACTTAGACAACACAGACTTTAAAACAAAGACTGTAGCAAGAGAAAGAAGGGCGTTACATAATTATAAAAGGATCAATCCAACAAGTAGATATAACAATTATAAATATATGTGAACTCAACATAAGAGCACCCAAATACATAGCAAATACTATCAAACATAAAGGGAGAAATTGACAGTAACAAAATAATAGTAGGTGGCATTTACACCCCATTTACATCAGTGGATCTATCACTCAGACAAAAATCAATAAGGAAACATTGGCCTTAAATGACACATTAGATCAGATGGAATTAAAAGATACATACATAGAACATTCCATCCAAAAGCTGCAGAATAACATTCTTTTCAAGTGCACATGGAAACTTTCCAGGATAGATCACATGCTGGGCCACAAACAAGTCCCAATAAATTTAGCAAGGTTGAAATCATATCAAGCATCTTTTCCCACCACAATGCTATGAGACTAGAAATCAGCCATAATGAAATGAACTGCAAAAACACAAAAATGTGGAGGCTACACAATATGCTACTGAACAATCAATGTGTCACTAAGAAATCAAAGAGGAAATTAAAAATACCTGGAGACAAATGGAAATGGAAAAAAATAATTCAAAATCTATGGAAAACAAAAGCAATTCTAAGAGGGTTGTTTATAGTGATATAAGTCCATTCCTAGAAAGAAGAAAAATCTTAAACAACTTAACCTTACACATAAAGGAACTAGAAAAAAAACCCCAAAGTTAGTAGAAAGAAAGAAATATTAAAGATCAGAGCAGAAATAAATGATATAGAACAAAAATAGTAAAGATCAAGGAAACTAAGAGTTGGTTCTGTTAAAAGGTAAACAACATTGTTAAACCTTTAGGCAGATCCATGAAGAAAAAAAGAGAGAAGATCCAACTAAATAAAATCAAAAATGAAAAAGGAGAATTTAAACCAATACCACAGAAATACAAAGGATCCTAAGAGTTTACCTCAAACAATTACATGCCAATAAAATGGACAACCTAGAAGAAATGGAAAAATTCCTAGAAATGTACAATCTCCCAGGACTGACTCTGAAAGAAATAGAAAAAATGACCAGACCAGTAAGTAAATCAAATTAATAATAGAAAAACTCCCAACAAATAAAAGTCCAGTACCAGATGGCTTCACAGGTGAATTCTACCATACATTTAAAGAAGAGTGAATGCCTATCATTCTCAAACTATTCCAAAATATTGTAAAGGAAGGAATGCTTCCGAACTAATTCCATGAAGCCAACGTCACACTTATACAAAAATCAGACAAAGACACCACAAAAAATAAAATTAGAGGCCAATATCACTGATGAACATAGATGCAAAAATTCTCAACAAAATATTAGCAAACTGAATCAGCAGTTGATTAAAAAGATCATATACCATGATCAAGTGGAATTTATTACAGGGATGCAAGGATGGCTCAATATCTGAAACTCAGTCAACATAATACACCACATTAGCAAAACAAAAGATAAAAATCATATCAATAGATGCAGAAAAAGCTTTTGATAGAATCCAACATCCATTTATGATTAAAAACTCTTAATAATATTGGTATAGAGGGAAGATATCTCAACATAATAAAGGCCATATATTACAGACCTACATCCAACAGAGTACACAATGGTGAAAAGCTCATAACACTTCATCTAAGGTCAGGAACAAGACAAGGATACCCACTCTCGCCACTTTTATTCAAAATCATTCTAGCCCCAGCAATCAGATTAAAAAATAAATAAATAAAAGGAACCCAAATTGGAAGGGAAGTAAAAACTGTCACTGTATGTAAATGATGTGATACTATATAGAGAACACTAAAGATACCACCCAAAACTATTAGAGCTAAAAAACAAATTCAGTAAAGTTGTAGGAAACAAAATTAATATACAGAAATCTATTGCATTTATATACACTAACAATGAACTATCTGAAAGAGAAGTTAAGAAAACAATTTCATTTGCAATTGCATTAAAAAGAATGAAATACCTAGGAATAAGCCAAACCAAGAAGTTAAAAGTTTTGTACTCAGAAAACTGTAAGACATTGATGAAATAAATTGAAGATGACACAAACAAATAGAAGGAAATGCTATGCTCATGGATTGGAAAAATTAATATTGTTAAAATGACCATACTACCCAAGGCAATCTACAGATTCAATGCAGACTATATCAAAATACCCATGGCATTTTTCACAGAACTAGAACAAATAATTCTAAAATTTATATGGAAACACAAAAGACCCCAAAACAATCTTGAGAAATAAAAACAAAGCTGGAGGTGTCATGTTCCCGGATTCCAAGCTGTACTTCAAAGCTGCAGTAATCCAAACAGTATGGTACCTGCACAAGAACAGACACATAGATCAGTGAAATAGAATAGGGAGTCCAGATATGATCCGAGACTCACATGGTCAATAAATCTCTGGCAAAGAGGCAAAGTTTACAATGGGGAAAAGACAGCCTCTTCAGTAAATGGTGTTGGGAAACTGGACAGCTACATGGAAAAGAATCAAACTGGACTACTTTCTCACACAATATACAAAAATAAACTCAAAACAGATTAAAGACTTAAAAGTAAAACCTGAAACATAAAACTCTTATAAAAAGCATAGGCAGTAAGTTATTTGACATCAATCTTAGCAATATATTTTTGGATATGTGTCCTCAGGCAAGGGAAACAAAAGCAAAAATAATCAATTGTGACTACCTAAAACTAAAAAAGTTTGCACAGTGAAGGAAACTATTCATGAAAGAAAAGTCTGCCTACTGAATGGGAGAAGACATTTGTAAAAGATATATCTGATAAGGCGTTAATATCCAAAACATACAAAGGACTCATACAACTCAACATCAAAAAATCACCTGATTGAAAAATGGGCAGTGGACCTGAATAGACATTTTTCCAAAGAAGATATACAGATGGCCAACAGACGCATGAAAGGATGCTCAACATCACTAATCATCAGGGAAATGCAAATCAAAACCAAAATGAGATCTCACCTCATGCCTGTCAAAAAGATAAGAAGTAACAAATATTGGCAAGGATTTGGAGAAAAGGAACCCTCATGCAATGTTGATGGAATGTAAATTGGTGTAGCCACTATGTAAAATGATATGGATTCCTCAAAAAGTTGAAAATAGAACTACCATACCATCCAACAGTTCCACTCCTGGGTATTTATCTGAGGAAACCAAAAATACTAATTTGAAAGAAAAAAATATGTACCTAACTGTCCATAGCAGCATTATTTATAGTAGCTAAGATAATGGAAGCCACCTAAATGTCTACAATTGATGGATGGTTAAAGAAAAGGTGGAATATTACTCAGCAATAATAAAGAATGAAATCTTGCCATTTGCAACAATGTGGATGGACCTGGAGGGTATTATGCTTAGAGAAGTGTCAGACAGAGAAAGACAAATACTGTATGTTTTCACTTATATGCGGAATTTTAAAAAACAAATCAAATTAACAAATATTACAAAACATATACAGACTAACAGATTCAGAGAACAAACTAGTTGTTACCACAAGGGTCAGGTGTGGGGGGAAGGGCAAAATAGGTAACGGGGATTAAGAGGTACAAACTACAGGTTATAAAACAAATAAATCTTAGGGATGTAATGAACAACACAGGGAATAGAGTCAATATTTTTTAATAACTTTGTATGGTACATAATCTATAAAAGTATCGAATCAAAAAGTGTACACCTGAAGCTAATATAACATTGTAAGTCAATTATATTTCAATGAAAAAAAAGAAATAGTCCAATTAAAAACGGGTCAAAGACCTGAACAGACACCTCATCAAATAAGATATACAGATGGAAAATAATCGTATGAAAATATACTCAACATCATATGCCATTAGGAAGTTTCAGATTAAAATAAAATGAGATACCCCTGCACACCTATTGGAATGGCTAAAATCCAAAACTTCATCAACATTAATTGCTGGTATGGATTTGGAACAAGAGGAGCTCTCATTCATTGCTGGTTGGAATGCAATATGGGACAGCCATATTGGAAAGCATTTGGCAGTTTCTCACAAAGCTAAACAGAGTCTCCCTTGTTTATCAAATGAATTGAAAATTTATGTCCACACAAATATCTACATACCAATGTTTATAGCAACTCTATTCATAATTGCTAAAAGTTGGAAGCAAACCACAGTGTCCTTCAATAGCTGAATGAGTAAACAAACTGTGGTATATCCATGCCATGGAAGAATAGTTAGTAATAAAAACAAATGAGCTGTGATGCCTGGAAAAGACTAGTGCATATTTCTAAGTAAAACAAAGCCAGTCTGAAAAAACTAAATACTGTATAAGTCCACTTATATGGCATTCAGGAAAAGGCAAATCTATAGAGACATTAAAAGCCAAGTGTAAGAGGAGGGGTGAATAGATGGAGCAGAGGGGATTTTTAAGGCCAGTTAAACTAACTATTCTATATTATACTGTAATGGTAGATACATGATACTGTGCATTTGTGATAATCCTTAGAATTTGCAACACAAAGAATGAACCCTATTGCACACTATGGACAGTAGTTAATAATAATGTATCAATATTGATTCATCCATTGTAGCATGTCTACCTCACTAATCCATGATGTTACTTAGAGGGGAAACTGCTGGTGGAGGGGAAGTATATGGAAATTCTCTGTAAATTCTGCTCATTTTTTTCCCTGTAAACCTAAAACTGCTCTAAAATTAAAGTCCATTGATTAAAAAGAGGAAGAGGACTTTTACCATACCCAAATAAATGTGTTAGAGTGGTAGATTCCAGAGAGAGACATCAACAAAAGTGAAGGCTAAGGTGAGTTAAAATTGCAGAGAGCTACAACTAGTCCAGAAGGGCTAGAGTAGAGCATACACAGAGGGATATAGTGAGATATCAAAGCTAGAAAAGTATTTTCACATGAAACCAAAGAGCTTATATTTTATTCTAGAGACAGTGAGTAGCCACTGAAAGTCTTAAAATTGGAGTGAAAAAGCAAATTAAATGGCATAGGAAAACCAGGAAGACAGGTTACCTTCTAGGCATGGTGGGATTGGTGCCTGTCTGTAGAATGCAATATATCACAGAGGAAAACATGACTTGGAAACCAAATGAATGTGATATTTTAGAGGGAAGATAAGAGTATTATTGAAGTTTGTAACCTTAATGGCTGGGAGGAGGTGGTGCCATGCACTTACATAAAAGTTATAGGAGTTGCCAGAATACCAAGATGGATTAGAAAGAGTGCTTATAGTCGTCTGCCTGATGTCCTTGTGGTTGACAGGAGAGAAAAAATCCATTTTGGTGATTTTTAAAGAGTTTGTCTTCATTACCATTCTATTAAAAGTTGCTGTACATTTCTGACATGTGACTAAATGAGCCAGATTGCTGGAGTGCTGTGTATTATTGATGGCTCTTAATGTTTCCAGCTTTGGGAAAACGTTGACTTACATAATTCAGTATTTGCATATGCTTTGCATGTGCAGCTCAACTGGGGTCACTGTTAAACTTGCCTGTAATATAAATATTAGCTTAAATTCCAGTGTACTATAGTCAATTCATGGTTAGTTATTGTAGGTCATGATCTGAAATTGTGACTTTTAAGCCCTTCATGGTTATTTGAAGTGTTTGATGAATTATATTTTAAAACTGTCAATGGGCTGTTAAATTCTGTTTGTGGTTTGCATTTAGTTTGCATGTCAATTGGACTTTAAGTAGGCATATGACTTGATACCGCCATGTGGTATCTGGATGATGCTGGAAAACTTTGGAGAATGAGGAAAGATTGTTATACTGCTAAGGGAAATGTAAATTGAACAAAAGTTTATTTAAGCATTTGAGAGGTAAATGGAGGCACTGATGGCTACTTTTCATCTACGGTTTGATCAATTTTCTATTAAAATACTGAGTAGATAAAGAAGAATTGGAAGTCTATAATTATCTTGGGTTTGTGGTAAATGAGAACCTTATACAGAAATCTATGTATGTTATTGATGGTTGCTATTATATGGAGCATAAAGTGAAGGTTCTTAGCGGAAGATAAATAGTGATTAATTTATATTATGGAATATCCTATCATTATAGCAAAGGTGTATGATGGTTAACGTTTAAAATGCATATATATCTAAGTAATTTTGAAAGCTTAACTGAAAATAAACCAATTTAAAACGGAGTGCAGAAATCCATTTTGAATTCAGTGTTTACATTGTGTTCAGGCTTTAAATTAATAGTCATAGGAAAAAGGTTTCACAACTGAAAAGTATGTTTTGATAGATTGCTCCTAAAAAGGATTCAGAGACTGAGCCATAAGTGAAGTGATGGGGAAAAGTTTAAAATACTTTATTAATATTCTTTGGGGATTTGGAGTCATAGGAAGTATAGAATATGTTTCCCTTCTGGGGTTCCATGCAAAATTTGTTTCTAGCTTTTTTATTATCCTTGTGTAATTCTGATAACAGTGCATTTTGTGGCTATCTTTATCAGAAATATTGGTGATGTTTGTATTCTTTATTTACGAGTTTCTTTAATAGAGATAACCACTTTAATGTATGAGACCTGTCATATCCGGAAGTTTGTTTTATTGTGCTCCTTTTGAAATTGTTTTGTTAATGACTTTAATTCAACCATTATTGTTGAACACAGGAGATAGACTTCAGATCAATTCACAATGTTTCTTCCTTCTAGCCTCCTTTTTGTCCTAAAAATATGTGTGTAAAGTGTTTGTATTACTGTTACTGTTGTTTAGAGGAATGATACTTAAGGGGCCTCTGAATATATGTCCTATAGATTCATTTTTGTACACTTGCTGTTGTGATATGGGAAGCAAGAAAAAATGAGGGGATGGCAAAGAGGAAAAAGGGATGTTATTAACAGTTGATAATTGTGTGCAAGATGAACACAAACATTGCCCATAGCAGAATGTTAATAGTCTGTAATAATTTAGGAAAATTTTAGGCAAGCATGTTTTAGAACATCTGTTAAAGATTGCTAGTTTCTGGGCTCATGTCCAAAAGAAGGCAAGATTACTATAAAGACAATAGTTTAAAATACATTATAAAGTGCTATGGTTTACTTATTGTAGTCATGTTAACATCTGTAATGTTAGGCTAACTTTCCTTATCCTCTGCTCAAAGGTATTTCTTCACAAATCCCAACCTTATAAGGGAAAAGTAGACAACTATTTTAATTTGTTACCATTTTCCTGATGACATATCTGTGGCTGCCACAAGTGTAATGTGGATAGTACTTGAAAGATATTAAGAAATTCAAAATATGTGAGAAATATTTCACATTGCATAAGAAAACAAATGGAATTCTTGACACTACTCAAAAATATTGGTATTTGTTATTAAACTGGAAAACAGGCTGATATTTTGATAGGGGAGTTATTCCTTACAGACAAAGGCTCCAAATTAGAGCTATACACATTCATTTTAGAGATTTATAACTAAAAGAGTAGGACCTATTCCAAGTCTTATTTTCTTCAATAATTCTGAAGCCTAGAGAATCTATATCTTATCATACCAGCACCACTATTATGTCTCCTAAAGAAAGAGTTAAGCTAGAAACTATCTACACATCAGTACATTATAATGTTTAAAAAGAAAGTTACTTCTTTTTGTTAAACAAAGTGATGTTCAGCTCAAAGATTTTTGTTTGTTTTTATAAGTAAAAAGTTTGAACCTTGTAACTGTTTTGGGAGTGAGAGCATGAACAAGGAATATTGTTAAATAAAAGTCTGTGGATATAGGAATATTTTAAAATTATAAAACAATGTTAAATCCCATAAGTACTATTAATTTCTCAAAGAGATACTAGGATATATTAAAAATTCATTAAAAAAATTCAACAAGAGTGAAATATAGATTTTTTTAAAAAATATTTTATAGGATCAATTTTGATGTGATTTCCCTTTGTCCAAACAATGTAACTAATGTAATAATTTAACATGCGCTGTCTCTTTTAGGACTGGATCTGCCATTTATGATGATGCCTCATCCCCTACTTCCAGTCAGCTTACCTCCTGCATCAGTTGCCATGGCAATGAATCAGATGAACCATCTCAATACTATTGCCAACATGGCTGCTGCAGCCCAGATTCACAGTCCACTCTCTAGAGCTGGGGCCTCAGTTATAAAGGTAAGAATCATGATTTAGAAGAGGACAAAGGTGTTAATTACATGTAAATTTTGATAAAATAATAGCAATACCACTAGATCTTCAGTATAAACACACAGCTCATTGACTCAGTTGCTTAGCATAAAGTATTGATGAGTTTGATTTCTGACTAGGCCTGCTAAGGTGTTTTTTGTTTTTTATTTTTGTTATTGTTGTTGTTTGTTTTCATTAAATGACCACAGATATGACCTTTAATTCTAGCTTCCTGTCTTGCATTCATGAGAACAGTGTATGGGAGGTGTGCCCAGCTAAGGACAGAGTAGAAGAATGTGCAAAATCCATTCCCATTGCTGGTGTGAAACAAAGTAACCACTGCATCTTTTTGGTGTTTGTGATGCGGTTGTGGAGTAGTATATACCATACAAGACTTATAGTCAGAAAGACCTGAATTTCAATTCTTATTCTGCCAATTAATAGCTGAATGACCTTGGATATGACAATTAACCCTCCTGAACTTGTTTCCACAACTGTAAAATATAGGTGATAGTAATAATCTATACCACTTATTTCATTGGCTGTCTGGAGATAATGAGTAAAATATAGTTTAAAACTGTGAAACATTAAATAATTACTTATGATAATTTATATCATTATCATCATAGTCTAGAATAAAATTTTTCAAAATTTCAGGACAACTGGGTAATGAAACACAAATAATATTTTATAATCCTCCTTATGTCTCCTATTAGTTTGGCACATGGTCTCTCTGCCCTCCAAGTAACTCGTGAACTAAGCTGTTTAATATATTTTTCCTTTTGTTGAGGAGATAATATAAGGGTATATAGGATCAAAAGAGTATAGTTAATCCGGTCAACCCTTGATTTGTTCCTTTGTTCCTCCATTTATTCAACAAATATTATACTCTTGATATATACACATCACAGAGAGCAATATAGGATATGAATAGGACATAATTCCTGACTTCCAGGACTCACAAACTAAACTTAAGACAAACAACAAGTACCATTTAACTTACATAAAAACACAGACTGTGATGGATAGCATAGAGAATAACCAAGTATTACAAGAATTTAGAGGAGGGAGAGATCAAACTAGATTGGAGAAAGAGGGAACAAGAATCACAAATGGCATTACAGTTGATGGATTTGAGCTGGGCCTTGAAATATTGATATGATTGTAATAGATGCACATGGGAGTAAAAGAAGTGAAGGCAGAAGAAATGTGAGATTCTAGACATTTTTGTTCCATTTTAAATTAGCTTCCAGTTTGGGGGACTTCTAAAACAATGAAGAAAATTTAAAACATAACCTTTGTAGGAAAGGAAAAGAAAAACTGATAAATTTTTATTAAGCTCCATATATATTTCCATGACCAAGAGGCAGTGTGCTTCCTGTAAAGATTGTGGTCCTCAGTGAATTAGTCTACCCCAGCTAATCAGAGCTCTGTTTGAATACTTGATCAGAACGTAAACCAGGAATCAGAGTTGTCTTTGAGACAAAAAATCACCCATGAACATTATTTAAAAGATGAAATAAGTTTCCTATGATTTTGAAACTGGATGGCTACCACATAAATGTGACCGCACAAAAAACAGGGATTCTCTATTATGAAACAAAACATGATTTACAGTAATGGAATTGTCACGCTTACTTTGAAATGATGAAAAAATACTCTCAATAGAGGCATGATTATGGCTCTTCAGAAGTACCTTTGTTTACTTTCTTAATGACCATTACTCAGACTGAATCAGCTATATTTGGGTTGAATGTTTGGGACTTTTGATAGCTTTGTGATGAATTTGGATCAAAGAGGCACTTGGGGATGGAGTTCATGACTAGTATTTGGTTATTGGTGGAGATAACGATTGAAATGGAAAGGATAATTATTTTTTCCTTTAATAATCCAAATATTGTTAATGTATAAAAGCAATATAGCTATATTTTTGTTTATTGCTGATTTGTCTATTTCATATGCAACCTATTTTAAGAGAAAGTCAGAACCTTCACAAACACAATTGGATGCTGTTTTGTAAAAGTTGACATAGATCACATGGTTATTTAAGTCCTGCAAAAAAATTTTTTTTACAAAGGGTTGATTTCAGTGAATACATAGTGAGAAGCTTTTAATATAGTTGCCAAGTTTTTCTTGTTTATTTTTGCAAAGGTGCTATTGTATGATAGTAACATTATTAGTTTTAAAATAATATTTCACAGGAACTACCATAACAAAAATATTTTAATTAATTGACAAATTAGGTGTTCATATGTTAAAACCTCACCCCTTCTTTCAAGAACTGTTATCAATATGATACTAGCTATGTGGTACCCAATTATATGGACAGAAATTTCACACCTCTGTTGATCGATATTTCAACAGAAATTTGTTTTCAATGTGCTTCTTGGTGAAGCACGTTTTCAAAGTTCAATCTATTAGAATATCACATGCAGTGGGCAAAACTATGAATTGAGAGTTTATCATGTACTACTACTTGTGGCATACAGGAACTATTCAAAAAAAACACATTTTCTCTATTACATTTACAGATTATTTTTATCCTGGTAGTTTGTAATAAAAAAACAGATATTTAAATTTGTATTACTCATTGTAATTACTCACAAAATATTTGCATTGAAGTCATCAGATCTTTTATATTATATTTACCATTTAGAGGTAAACTGTCCTTCCAAAATTTGAATGATCAGAAAATTTAACATTTAACATTTAGAAATAAATGACATAATATGGAATTTGATTTTTTTTCTGACAAATCAACTATGAATTAAGGAAAGCCACAACAGCTTGCTTCACAAAACCTCTT
Source organism: Physeter macrocephalus (assembly GCF_002837175.3). Taxonomy (NCBI): domain Eukaryota; kingdom Metazoa; phylum Chordata; class Mammalia; order Artiodactyla; family Physeteridae; genus Physeter; species Physeter macrocephalus. The sequence continues at coordinate 62,479,614 of NC_041234.1, forward strand.
TGCTGTGTATTACATTGTCTGAGCTCAGGCGGTCTGCTATAACAAAATACCATAAAATAGATGGCTTAAACAAGATAAATTTCTCACAGTTCTAGAGGCTGGGAAATCCAAGACCAAAGTGCCTGCGATTATGTTCCTGGTGAGAGCTCTCTTTCTGGTTTGCAGACAGTCATCTTCTTGCTGTGTCCTCACAAGGTGAAGAGAAAGAGAGGAAGCTAGCTCTACCGTGCCTCTTCTTATAAGGGCACTAATCCCAACATGAAGTTTCCCCCCTTATGACCTTTTACCTCCCAGAAGCCCCATCTCTAAATACCACCACATTTAGGATTAGAGTTTCAACCCATGAATTTTGGGGAGACAACCTTTCAGTCCATAGCATAGACCATCTAATGTGATTATAGAGTCATCTAGGAAAGCATCTCTGTAGATAAAAGTCAGCTAGTATTTCCATTATATCCCTACTTTCAAGTGATTTAAAACACAGCTGCAGAAAAAATATATATATATCAGAAACTTGATATACACAGTAAGAGATTATAACACATTACAAAAAAAGTCAAAAATATGTGTTTAGTTGTATTAAAATTTACAAATATTCACAAAAAGAGCTACCAAACTTATTAATGTGTTTAAATTATCCTTATTGTTTGTATATCTTTTTTTTTTACTTTCAAGTAAAATTTTTCCTGTTTTCATATCATTTTTTTAAATCTCTGGAATTAAAAAAATGCTGTGATATTGTTTTCAGAATCCTTCTAAACACCTGCTACTCTCCTTTAGCATAGTTTGTGTTAAGCTGATGCCTGTGTGTTATCACTGATGCTCATGAGACTGTGATCACAATTTCCTTTGGAAGCTGGACTTGCAGTATGTGCTTTGAATATATGAGAAATAGAGAATATCAAGTTAGTGAATGACTTGCTCTATAAACCATATTTAATTTCCAGCACTTAGCATTTCTTTTTTTATATTTCACATATTTTGACATTTTTATTGTTAAAGTGTTTTACTTTATTCTTTTTCAAAATATTTTCCCATTTGGTTATTACAGAATATTGAGCAAAGTTCCCTGTGCTATACAGTAGGTAGCTGGTTAACTATTTTAAATATAGCAGTGTGTACATGTGTGTCCCAAACTCCCAGTCTATCCCTCACCCCCACCGCATGCTTCCCTGTGACAACCATAAGTAGTTTCTCTAAGACTGTGAGTCTGTTTCTGTTTTGTGTATAAGTTCAGTTGTATCATTTTTTTTAGATTCTGCATATAAGTGATATCATATGATATTTGTCTTTCTCTGTCTGACTTCACTTAGTATGATAATCTCCAAGTCCATCCATGTTGCTGCAAATGGCATTATTTCATTCTTTTTATGGCTGAGTAATATTCCATTGTATATACGTACCTCATCTTCTTTATCCATTCATCTGTTGATGAACATTTAGGTTGCTTCCAAGTCTTGGCCATTGTAAACAGTGCTGCAGTGAACATTGTGATGCATGTATAGTTTCGAACCAAGTTTTTCTCCAGATATATACACAGAAGTGGGATTGCTGGATCATATGGTAGTTCTATTTTTAGTTTTTAAGGAACCTCCATACTGTTCTCCATAGTGGCTGTACCAATTTACATTCCTACCAACAGTGGAGGAGAGTTCCCTTTCCTCTACACCCTGTCCAACATTTATTGTTTGTAGATTTTTTGCTGATGCCCATTCTGACTGGTGTCAGTTGATATCTTATTGTAGTTTTGATTTGCATTTCTCTAATAATTAGTGAAGTTAAACATCTTTTCATGTGCCTCTTGGCCATCTGTATGTCTTCTTTGGAGAAATGTCTATTTAGGTCTTCTGCCCATTTTTTGATTGGGTTGTTTGGTTTTATAGTATTGAGCCACATGTGCTGTTTGTAAATTTTGGAGACTAATCCTTTGTTGGTTGCATCATTTGCAAATATTTTCTCTCATTTTGTGGTTGTCTTTTTGTTTTGTTTATGTTTTCCTTTGCTGTGCAAAAGCTGTTGAGTTTAATTAGGTTTGTTTATTTTTTTGTTTTTATTTCCATTACTGTGGGGGATGGATTGAAAAAATATTGCTGCGATTTATGTCAGAGAGTGTTCTGCCTATGTTTCCCTCTAAGAGTTTTACAGTCTCACTTTTAGGTCTTTAATCCATTTTGAGTTTATTTTTGTGTGTGGTGTTAACGAGTGTTCTTATTTCATTTTTTTACATGTAGCTGTCCAGTTCTCCCAGCACTATTTATTGAAGAGACTGTTTTTCCTCCATTGTATAGTCTTGCCTCGTTTGTCATAGATTAATTGACGATAGGTGCATGGGTTCATTTCTGGGCTTTCTATCCTGTTCGATTGATCTATATTTCTGTTTTTGTGCCAGTACCATACTCTTTTGATGACTATAGCTTTGTAGTGTAGTCTGAAGTCAGGGAGCCTGATTCCTCCAGCTCCGTTTTTCTTTCTCAAGATTGCTTTGGCTATTCGGAGTCTTTTATGTCTCTATACAAATTTTAAGGTTTTTTGTTCTAGTTCTGTGAAAAATGCCATTGGTAATTTGATAGGGATTGCATTGAATCTGTAGATTGCCTTGCGTAGTATAGTCATTTTCCCAATATACATTCCTCCAATACAAGAACATGGTATATTTTTCCATCTGTTTGTGTTGTCTTCGATTTCTTTCATCGGCATCTTATAGTTTTCCAATACAGGTCTTTCTTTTCCTTAGGTAGTTTATTCCTATGTATTTTATTCTTTTTGATGTGATGGTATATGGGGCTGTTTCTTTAATTTCTCTTTCTGATCTTTTGTTGTTAGTGTATAGAAATGCAACAGATCTCTGTGTATTAATTTTGTATCCTTCCAGTTTACTGAATCTATTGATGAGGTCTAGTAGTTTTCTGGTAGCATTTATAAGATTTTCTATGTATAGTATCAAATGTATAGTATCATGTTGTCTGCAAACAGTGACAGTTTTGCTTCTTCTTTTCCAATTTGGATTCCTTTTATTTCGTTTTCTTCTCTGATTGCCATGGCTAGGACTTCCAAAACTATGTTGAATAAAAGTGGCAAGAGCGGACATCCTTGTCTTCTTGCTGATCTTAGAAGAAATGCTTTCAGCTTTTCACTGTTGAGTATGATGTTAGCTGAAGGTTTGTCACATATAGCCTTTTTAATGTTGAAGTTTGTTCTTTCTTTGCCAACTTTCTGGAGAGTTTTTATCATAAATGGGTGTTGAAAGCACTTAGCATTTCTGATTAAAGTGCCTGGGAGGAAATATTTTAATATTCCTGTGCTTCACTTTTTCTTTCTGTAAACTAGATCTCTCACATTCTTTACACTTCATTTCTATGTTTCCATTTCTTCTGATTGAGTCTACATCAGAAAACTGGTTAGGCTAATCTATAAGTCATGTTAACTCCTAATCACAATTCATGTTAGCCAATTTGGCATTTGTTAGCAAGTATATTGTTAGCTATTTGAATCAGAAGAAGCCACTGATATCTGGTTTAAAGCCATCCATATTTTTTGTTCTTCATTGATTGAGTCCCTATTATGCATCAGGTTGTTTTTAAGGCTTATAACCTAATGGGAAGAGACAAATAATAAATAGGATTCTTTATGAAAAATTTAAATAGATAAAATGAACTAATATGTACTATTTTGAAAACATGCTTTTGCTGATTTTGTTTTATACTCCATGAGACCAGGATTCCTGAGTCATAAGAAAAATGGAAACTACATATAATGATTTAAGTTTTCCTACCTTCTCTGAGCTTAAAATTTACTTGTAGATGATTGTCAGTGTGCCATGTTTGTCCTTAATTTTCAGGTTCTTTAAAAGGACCAATATAGAATGCATACAACTGTGATTGCATATTTGCATAATATGTGTTTTAATAATGTGACAGTGTACTTGTGTTTGCTTGAATGCTCATAGACTCAAATGAATGCAACACTTAGTGTACTTATTCCTAATCTTGTTATTTGCCTAGTCTGATAATGTTGAACATTAGAATGAAATAAAAAAACCTTCAAATCCCTATAATAGACTTAAAAGTTCAGTGTTTTAGGTTTATATTTGGTCCAGCATCCAGTGGTGTGTCTATAAAGCAGCTCTTCATAAACAAAACAAAATAAAAAAGAAAACCTCTGATTTATAACATTTGCCAATTTCTATGGTGTAAATATTCCCACCATGGCTGATTTCAAGTTAACAACAGCTTAACACTTGGCTCACAGAATTACTGTATATTTAACAATTAGCTCTAGTTTGAGCAAGACAACACTCTCCTTTTAAAGCATTACATGAAATATGAAATGTTTATCAAATCAAACTTTCTATGCCAATATTCTCCCATATCCATGAAGCAAATCAAACAAAATCTTTTCAAAGCAGTTTACTTATTATTTTTTATTTCTTCAGAAAGGCATAACATGTGAGTCAAAGTTTGAGAAATCTCTATAAAATGAATGAATAATTATTTTCTTTGACAATTGATATTATACCAGCTTAACATAGAATAAAGTCAAATTGGAAAGAGCATAATTGCATTTGTGCCTTTTCCTTCTACCACTGTGTAAATATTTCTACCCTAGTGTGAAAAAAGTTAGGTGATTAGAGGTGTTGACTCCTGCAAATATCCTTAGATAGTGTAAGCTAACCCAAGGGAGACTAGACCTGGCTTCATCTTTTTAATTTCCTTTTCACAGGTAGGAGAGAAAACCATAGCTTTTTAGAGCTCTTAGAAGTGAGGTGACTTTTAGAAGCTTAGAATCTAAAGAAAATATATATATTTGCTTATGGTTTAATAAATTTCCCCACCTCCATGGTGGTAAACAATTAACAAAGTATCTTAGGCAGATGCATAGCACATACCTACTATAGCAACACTATTCAATATAGTAGCCACTAGCCACATGTGGCTATTTCAATTTAAATTAATTAAATAAAATGAAAACCTCAGTTCCTCAGTTTCAACTAGCCACGTTTCAACTGCTCAATAATCACATAGTTCTTGACTACTATATTAGATAGCACAGGTAAGGAACATTTGCGTCACTGCAGAAAATTTTATTGGACAGCACTGTTCTAGAGCATTAGATAGGATGGTTGGAAAGTTCAGAATCACTAGTAATCTTTGGGGAAAAAGGATAATACAGATTGAAAAATCAGCAAGTGTATTGAAATTAGCCTTGAATTTGGCCATAAATGATAGCTATTGCTGAATATTGGCTTACTCCATTATTATTGTCATCTTTTTCTATTAGAAAACAGAGAGCAAGAACACAGAATTCACTGATTTAGCTCTAATATGTGCAAAGGATCATGTTACATTGCTTTATCAAAAACACAAAATGAAACAGGCAGATGCCCCATCCCCCAAATAGTTTATAGAATTATATACTGTTTCTGGCTAGAGACATCATAGTTTGTCAGCTAAGTAAGATGCATTGAGAAGATTTCACTGGAGGCAGTATGGCATGATGGGTAAGAGCACAAGCTCTGAAATCATATTGTCTGCCTGTATTTGAATCCTGGTTTCAAAATTTCTTTTTATATGACTTTAGGAAAATTAACCTGCCTGTATCTCAGTTTGCCTTATTTCCCAATGAAATGGGGATAATAATTGTACCTACTTCATAGTGTTAACAAGAGACTTAAATGAGACAAACTTGTTAACACACTTAGAGCACTGACATCTAGTAAATACTCAGTATATATGTTAGCTAATATTATTTTCTTTTATTATGTTTTATACTTATGTTTTCTTTTATTATGTTTTCTATACTCATATATAAATAGTAATAAGTAGAAACCAAAATCATGGCAGAGAGCTAGCCTGAGAAAGAAGTAGCTTTCCCTATATACATTTATCTGTGCAACTTCTTATCAGTACCAGGACCAAGGGTTCCCCACCATTAGATGCATATACAGGTATTGGACCTGCCCTCTAGAGAGCATCTGTTCATGTGCAATGGCTGTTTTGATCTCAGTGCCACAAAAGAAAAGTTAGGGATCTGGTGGGGACTGGAGAGAGGTGCCCATTCTGATATCAATATTGATCTAATTTGTATTTTATTTTAAATTATCTTTGAATATTTATATGTGGATTATTTAGTCTTTAGCCTGAACTATGAGCATCTACACACCATATGAAGACACTCATAGTCCTTTCTTTCATCCTCAATGGGTATATTAGTCACTCAATAAATGTTTGTTGCATGAATGAATGAAAACTAATGATTCATTGGATATTAAACTTTGGGGAGTGTTTTCAACATAAATGATCATTAGTGATACAGACGTTAATTCTCAAGCTGGAAAAGACATTATAAGTTGTGAAAAAAATTTTTTTTGGTTTTGGTTTTGTTGTTGTTGTTTGTTTCTGTTTTTTGGCCAGAAACTAGTTTGGGAATATTGTTATGCCAAGCACATAGTCTTTAGGTCTGGCTCAGATCTCTTTACTGTTGGCTCAGATATTAGCATTTGTAGCTAGTAACTAATATAACTATAACATGAATTGAAAATTGCATTAAGATCATTAGGCTTTCAAAGTTTTTCATCCCTCAGTTATATTACTCAATGTGGCAAAATCCTGACAGCAGAATAGGTAAAATACCTGACTGATATGAAAATGTATTTTCCTACATTTAAATATTTTATAATACAGTTTCTCTGTATTTGTGGGAAACTGTCATATCAGTGTGCCATAGTTTTCTCTGATAACAAATTTAAGAAATTTAAGTAAGAAGCTGTTATTTGGCTGTTTACCAGTATCATCTGATTAGCTGTGTTTTTTGTTTAGCTGAGCAGCTGGCAATTAATGAATTGATTGGAAATGGTCACAAGGCAATGGCATTAGCATGTGAACATCTGGTATTAAAATTAGTCAACACAGAGAGGGTTTTTTTGTGATAATTCACATTCACTGAAAAAATCACTAGTTGAGTCTTATTCTAAGTGCTCTGTGGAAAGATAAAGCTATTACTGTTTTTAGAACGTGAGATGAAGATGCATTGAGTGAGAATTAAGGTGTGTGTGTGTGTGTGTGTGTGTGTGTGTGTGTGTGTGTGTGTGTGTTTGGATGGGTGGCAGACGTCCAAGCCTACAACATAATTTGCAAGCCATACATATTCCCACTGAACTATCCATTCTCCCACTCGAGGTCATTTACATGCTATGAACAGATATTATGGCTGATTCCCTTCAGCTGTCAGCCTCTTCCAGAACAAGTTTCAAATTGAAGAGGTGAAAGGGTCCTTTGTCCAAATATTACATAGGTCACAGTGCATGCTTATGATTTTGGACTCTCTCATGGTTACATGTTCCAGTTGCACCCCCCTCATCTGTCTGTTTTCTTCTAAATTCATGAAAACCCTGCCATATCCATCTGTGTTAACTTAAATACATTTGTAAATTGTTGATTGTGGAACACATACTAATTCTTAAACTAATTCATAAAAATTCATAAAGTGTCATGCATCGAATAGTATTCAAAGATAATAAATCTGAGCATCAAATTCTTCCTCAGGACTAATGGTAACCCAAGTTAGCAGCAACAATGAACAAACTTCTAATTTTCTTGTTCCTGATTTTATTATTTGTCTGTCAAATTATAATCTGTTCTGTTTCTGCATAACTCTGGTGACAGTACAGAAGGAACACATCAATTAAATATGAAATATCAAGACAAATGCATGAATAAAATATCTAGCATTTAGATAAACTTCCAAAAGCCACTCCTAAGCAGCGAAATGCCATTAAATCCTTTAGTAACTCATTAATAGATTAACATTTGGAAGAGTAATTACAGTGAGAGTTGAATTCCAATTAAATAACAATAAAAAGACAAATTGTATGTTACATAACCCCACTGAATGCTTGAGAAGAATCAATATCATAAAACATCAGAGGTACAATTTAACATTGAGATAGGTGTTTTTAAAAGGCAACTACACACATGAACACATACATATAAACACGTTTAATATACATGTATTAGTACTTCACAAGTTCTGTGTATATTATATTTCCAAAGATGTAAAGAAATACATTGAGATGAAATAAAGGATCTCCATGAAAATGGGCAGAGTTGATACCTTAGTGCCAGCAGACCAAATCCTATACCAAACTGACTGTGTTAAACCTTGTATAAAACTGATTATTCTCAGCTTTGACCCTGGTTTTTATTAAGGTTCAAATGTACTTTCAAATGATTTAATATGATGAACATCTCCTTTGACCATATGTACCCCCCCAAAAGGGAAACAGTGTGATAGAAGAGGGAATAATAGGTACTAATTAAAAACATTTTCTATAATGAATCTTTCTTCTTAGGCACAAGCCTTGAACTATGTACGTATATGCTAGAATTTGAGTTATTATTGCAGAAAATTTTACTAATTTCAGGGGAAAGTGGGGATTGATTGGGTAAGTATGTATCAATTTTGGAAATCTCCCTCCTTTGCTACTTTGACTGAATATGGAGGAAACTTCTTCAGTGTTTCAGAAGAGCTACAGCTGTTTTTGATGGGGCACGAATGAAATACATGAAGAGTAACAGTGTTGTAAAAGTCATAAATGCCAAATAAAATTGTCATCAATGAGTAAAATGAGTGGGGTTATAGGTTTGCAATTTTCCTTTTTAAATGCCCTTATTGATTTGTTGCAAATACTGTTAACCCTGTATTTGGCAAATGGTGAAAACACTATCACTTGTGTTCTCATTTGTAATAAAACAGATTAACTTGCTGTGAAAATTTAACTAGGCTGAGACACAACAGTAGCCACCTAATGAACCAAAACACATTGCAGATAAGTAGCTAAATATATGCATACTGATTACAGTGCTGAAAAATGGATCTGTTTACTTGCAAAGTAGAAATTGTTTATAGAACTATTCATTATTTTAGGAGAAATTAAACATTCCCAGTTTCCTACAGATTTTTTTTTAAACCCACCTAATTCTTAATCAGTATAAGGCACTGGATTCATCCAATGTTGTTTACATGGTGAAAAATGTCTGACCTCTGTGAGGTCTTAGGAAACAATAACAATGAATTGAACCTTGATCGAATTTGGAAAGTGCAGGCTACAAAATATTAAAGCAGAAATATGACTTTATGCAAAATATTACTATAGCCCTAAGTCATGTTTTCAAAGTTAATTTATTTTTCCACCTAATGTACTGTTCAAACTGTCAAAGAGGGCTTCCCTGGTGGTGCAGTGGTTGAGAGTCTGCCTGCCGATGCAGGGGACGCGGGTTCATGTCCCAGTCCGGGAGGATCCCACATGCTGCGGAGGAGCTGGGCCCATGAGCCATGGCTGCTGAGCCTGTACGTCCGAAGCCTGTGCTCTGCAACGGGAGAGGCCACAGCGGTGAGAGGCCCGTGTTCCAAAAAAAAAAAAAAAACAATGTCAAAGAAAGTTTACATTATTTGAGTTCATATTATTTGTTTATATGAAAATTTTAAACATTTTGGAGGATTCCTTTTTATAGCATTGTATTTTTTCTCATTATTTATAGTATTTTCTATTTGTGTAGATGTTCTTCCAATTTTTTAAAAATTCAGCATGAGCTTTCATTTTTTAAGCAGGGTGAGCAAGATCAAGTATCACTGTCACTTGAATTCTCTTGCTTTTCCAAACCGTCAACTGTATGAATCACCCCCAAATTTTCCATTTTTATTATGGCAGCATATATTGCTGTGTATTATTCCTGTTTGCCACTACAAAGTGATTTTGTTTGTTCAGTTCTATTTTTGCTCAGTAACTGCTGTACTTTGTCCCTATCCATTCACTTACAGGTCCATTAGAGATAAACATAGATATTAAATTACATATTTTTCAGCAAATATCCAATGTTAGAATTCAAAGACTGGACATATTTTAGCATAGAATCATTGAGACTACACAACAGTGAAAAGCAAAAAATAATTGTGACCTCATATATGAAATTCCTTTCGTTGGTGTGTGTGTGTGTGTACACATGCTATTTAGGGATTTTATATATATATATATATATTTTTTTTTTTTTTTTTTTTTTTGCGGCACACTGGCCTCTCACTGCTGTTGCCTCTCCCACTGAGGAGCACAGGCTCCGGACGCGCAGGCCCAGCGGCCATGGCTCACGGGCCCAGCTGCTCCACGGCATGTGGGATCCTCCCGGACCGGGGCACGAACCAGTGTCCCCTGCATCGGCAGGCGGACTCTCAACCACTGCGCCACCAGGGAAGCCCAGGGATTATATTTTTAATCACTACACTTTAGGTTGAATTTCACAGCTGATGAACTACTAGTCTTTTCAAAAAGTAAAATGATGTGGTATAAAGTCTATATATAATTTGCTGCCCATCTCCATACCGTCCTTCCAAAATACAAATATAATTATTTGGAAAAAAAATGATTCTCTTCTTCTGCTTTGCTTATGTGTATCTTTTGATCTTGCCCTGTGTACATAGTATTGCAACTGTATACTTAACTGTATACTAAATATAAATGAAATATATATTTCTCTGTCTTAAAACATTGTTTTTGAAGCATGACAAAAGTTATAGAGCCTTTAAGGTGTAGTATATATTTACAATTATTGGTATTTAATAACTATATCATATTGCAGCTAATATACTCAAAGTCCGCTATTCATTTCATTAAAATTATCAGATGTTAACTAAATGCTAAATAATAATATATAAAACACCATTTAAAAATGAACATACTACATTGATGATTGTATTAGTTCTTTATTGCTTCTGTAAAAAATTATGACAAATTAAGTAGCTTAAAACAATGCAAATTTATTATATTACAGTCCGTACGTCAAATGTCTGACATGGCTATCATTGAGCTAAAATCAAGCTGCTGGCAAGAGTGCATTTCTTTCTGTAAGCTCCAAATAAAGAATCGGTTTCCTTGCCTTTTCCAGCTTATCTCTCTGACCATTCTTCCATAATCATATCTTCCTCTGACTTTCCTTTCTGCCCCCAAGATAATCCAGTGTAACAACTCTATCTCAAGGTCCTCAGTCACATCTGAAAAGTCCATTTTGCCATGTAAGATAACATATTCACAGGCTCTAGCTCTTAGGATATGGACTAAACATCTTTGGCGGTACGGGGGCCACTATTCTGTCTGCCACAATGGTAGACATTGCAAAATGTTAATTTCCAGTAATGAAATAATAACCTTTAACTCTCATAATATTAATTGCATTAAACAGTTTTTCTTTAAGGAATTTATCTATTTTGGGCCTCTTGTGCAAAATCATTGTGAAAATGTATAAGCACATATTTGACAAATTAATTTTTAACGTTATGTTGATTAGAATACTGAGGTTGTAATTACACATAATTAAACAGAGCATTTAAGAAATTTATTATGGATGAATTAAATATTTTATAGAATAAACATTCTCTGTCCCAGCATGTCTATCACTGAGTCACATTTACTGCATATATGGATAAACACTACAATGTGTTTTTTTAATTGATCAAATTAACTAAATGATTTTCCGATTTATTCATCAGTTTGTGATGCATAAGCACAGTGAATAACTTCAGAATTTTTAGCAATATTCATTATCACAAAAGTCCTGAGAACCATAACCGTTACTGTTGAGATATATAAAAGAAATATTTTATTTTTATTCAAATTCATAATTTAAAACTATAAAAATCTAAACAATACTAATGAACTGATATTGATAGGTCTTAGTGTTAGTTTCAAAAATCCATCATTGTGTCCTGTGACTATCAAACTATTTTGTTTGCAAAATTCAACATGAATTCCTAAGGTCTGATAGATCACAAGTATATTATTGCCATAATTTTTGTCAGTGCAGAAAGACACAACATGTACCAGGCGCCACTATTTGTAAGTATTATTCCAGGGTTCCAGGTGTTTACCTTTGGGGGATCTTCTCACTCAGACAGTAAGCTCACCCTCCAGGTTATGGCCTGAACATTATATCGATTTAGAAGCTTACAATAACAAATTTTCACTAACAATAGTCACGTCACTCTGTAATCCTTGATGAATTTCCTAGGAAAGGAAATGGAAACTAACCTTTCTTGAGCTCTACCATGTATCTGGCATAGCACTGAGCCTTTTCACATTTTTCTCTTATTTAACCCTCACAATATGCCATTAATTTCCCAAGAACAAAAAATATGGTTTTGTCTGAAGATATGTGTTTAAGACCAAGTATTATGGATGTATGCATTTTCAGGATGAGAGGTCAACATTTCAAATGTTATGGACTCCACCAACGTGAAAAACTTGGTGCAAGATCACATTTCCTTTTGTGTTTCCTTTTGTGTAAGGAACGGATCCCAGAGAGTCCTTCTCCTGCTCCTTCTCTGGAAGAGAGTCATCGCCCTGGGAGCCAGACCTCCTCCCACCCCAGCAGCAGCGTGTCCAGCTCTCCCTCTCAGATGGATCACCATTCGGAGAGAATGAGTGAGTGTCTCACCTGAAGCAAGGAACTGAAAGATAATCTTTCAGAAAATCCTTCATTAGGCAATAGAGAGGGGAGAAAAACCTGGGGGAATTGATGCTTTTTGAAAAGTGGTGATTCTGTATTACTGAAGCAATATGAACAACAAAAAAGGTGTTAGAAGTTTGTTTTCTGGAAGGGGCTTCATTTACTGCAACACTGGATCTCATGGGAACAATTTGATCAGATTTTTGTAGAGTATATGTTAATTCAATATGCTGGTATTTGGCAGCTAGTGTGATACAAATCACTTGCTATATTCACAGCACCCTTTGAATAATGGAAGATAAAATATCCTTTGGAGAGTTGATCATGTAAGAGTGATTAAAAAGTGAATCAATATATGATTTGCAATAATCTCAGCAATTTAGATCACAAATTTTAACATGATTTTTCCTACATTTCTTTTTTATTGTTTCAGAAGTCTTACACCACAGACACTATTCCAGAAATATTATAATGTTATTGTCAGTGATATGGCATACTGGAGACTTGAATCTAGACACAGTCTGGCACTAACTAGCTATGAGATCTTGGGTATGTCACTTAACCACAATGAGTATCTTTACCTAACATATGGATATAATTACTGCTCTGCCTATTGCCCTAGAGTTTTATGAGGTCAAATGAAATAATACGTGGAAAAAACACTTCAGAAATTTAAAGCATTAAGGAAATGTGAGGGATAAGCACTATTTTTCTCTGTGTGGCTTTACCTTGATTGCTTATCATCTCCTGCTGTTTGATCCTACTCAGGTATACAGACATTACCCAGTGCATTCAGCTATAACAAATTCTCATTTGGTATATAATAAGTATGAACCAAGTGAGCTAGGTAAAATCTTCATTAATCTTCTGTACCTACACAATCCAATTTCCTAAGTATCCATTTGCTTTAGGGAAAATAATATCTTCTCTTCTTTTAGTCTTACTATAGGGACATTTTTAATGTAAACTCTAAATTTTTACACTTCATAAGAGTGATTGCTTCAAGACTCTCCAAAATATTGTTTTTATGGGGGAGGAAAGGAATTTGAGGGATTAGGGAAGGTGTTAGGTTCTGGATTTGTGGTGGGGAAGGACAGTGATTTCTCTCTTGTGGAAATTCATCCAAGTCTCACTTAGCTTGTCAATATTATATATTTTTTGTAACTATTTAGCTTCATAGTGAGCCCAGTGGGTCTCAAATCTGGCTCCCCATTATAATCGCCTATGGAGCATTTACAAATCTGGATGCCCAGGCCACACGCTCAGGGTCTCATTTACCTGGTCTGGAATAGAGCCTAGTAGGAGTGTTCTGTTTTACTTTTCAATATCTTCTCAAGACATTCAAATGTGCAGCTAGAGTTAACCACTGAATTAGAACTTGTAGCTAATGGCCGTAAGGGAGTAAATTTAATTCCTGGAAGAGGTGACAGAGGTTTTCTAGTTTTACTCTGTTCTGTGGATACAGACTAACCTACTAGTTACAATATTGTGTTCAACAGATTCAAGGGAGTCTGAGCAAGACCTGTGGGGGTAGCCAGATGACCATAAAGGAATCAAGAAACATACATTCTTCTATTAGGCTAATCTTTGTACTGATAAGGGAGGGCGGTAGAGAAGAAAAAGAGACAGATAATTATTTATTGAGTGCTGGCTAAAAGCAGAGCACACGGGGAAATATGTGTACTCTGTAATAGACATATCGTAAGAGATGTCATACTTAGAAATAAACTATATCCAAAGCAATATAATATTCTAAAAAAAATCTTGACAACATAAAAGAGTTCTTATTCCACCGGCAGTAATTATACTCTCTAAGCTCATTCCACTATTGTCCAAGCGTGATAGTGAGATTGTTTAAAAGTGAATTAAACTGTTTGATGATTTTTGGTTTAAAGTGACCATAGTTTATTGATAGTGCTACAAACATTTTAATAAAATATAACTAAAGAGAATTAAATGATAAACTGAAATTGACATGATTTTCCTCTTTCAATATAAATGTCTTGCAAAGAAGCACTTACAGTTACCAGAAAATTATATTTTATCTATTAATTTTGCTATATATTTGCAAAAACTCTACAAAGTAAACTAACTTCATAATTATTTTAAACTCATGAGATTAAGTGCAAAATTCTCTCTGAAGCATTTTGGGAAATATATTATTAATTATGGAGGTAAATAGCTAATTTGCACATGAATTTCAAAGGAGGAAATATTTTAAATGATTTTAAAAATATGTTGGAAATTATATATGTACTATGTATTAATTATACTTTTAAATTCATATGATTAAGCAGCTTATTGATTTTTAAATTGTATGATCATCAGACCAACAAAAATCTTTTCACTTGTTCAGAAGTAGAAGTGTATAAAATTCATGTTGTTATTGGAGTAAAATAGGTATTTATATAATGGTTTTCTGCATTTCTTTTGGGTGCTTTGCAAGAAAATTACTCAGTTATATCTCTTACTTATAGTTATGATGCCCAACAATAGAGAGGAACTAATTGTTGATCAGGATAATGGACCAACCATCAAAAAATTCCAAAGGGAAAATAAAGGTAAAATGACTTTTGCTTATTTGATGTACATATAAAGATCAGATAGTAACTCAAATTAACATCCCATTGCTGTATATTGCATCCACATTTCCCTAAGTCAGAATAGATCCATACTGGCTTTGGATAAATTCTTTTAGTAGTAAAAAAATAATATTTACCTGAAGCTTATTTATTTGATGTTATAAATAACATATTAGCCAAAAGTTTCTCTGTGCCTATGGTTGGAAACTTTACCCGAAGCCCTTTTATTATGCCTGATCCGAGACATCTGATTCTCTTTTTATTATGTATGCACTTTGTTGACTATATTTAAATGAATCACCATTTGATGGTTATGTTTGAAAAACTTGAGTTGCTGTCATAGAGGAGAGATGTTCCCTTCAACACTCAAAAGTGATTTTAAAAGTATATGCTAATTTGGACATTTCAGAGGAAAGTTTAGCAAGCAGCTCCAATCAGGTATTTACCTATAATATTGATAGATATGACATCAGTCTGGCTTGTAATCAACTGACAAATGTGTCATTTCTGCACAGTATCCAATTTTTTCTTAGGATATCTGTTTAAAGAAGGTAGGGAAAGTAAGAATTTCAAAGACATGCTTCCTTGATATGAAAACTGAGTACAACTTTGTTTAAAAGGCTGTAAAGGTAAGAGTAAAGGAAAATATATCAGCATATGTTATAGGCTATGCGTTATTACTGTTACCATGAGTTAGTAACTCTTAGCTAAAGAGCATAAGCTAACATATAATTTATCAGATCATCAGATGGTCTGATTGTACTTCACTATAGGGTGCATTTTTCCATCTTTAATAAAGATGCTCATAATATACAGAAAAAAACACTCCATGAGCTGAAGAGTTAATGGAGATATTTTTTATTTCTTCCCTTGACTGAACTTGCTTTCTAATTACCTAGGTGAGCATTTTAGTTAGAATTTGGAATAATGTATAATTTTAATTTCATTGATCCATTGTTGGTTTCCTTGCCACATGTTTTGTCTTTTCTTATCCAAACACTGAAAGATTATACCCTCTGGGGCCCCAAGATATAAATGCTTGATTTCAGAAAAGTTGTCAGAATGGAAGTCAGGTTCAGTATATTAAACTACCCAAACTCTTACACAGGTAATGGAATTATAGTTAAAGATGAAATTTCATTCATAACTCAAAAACAATTTGTTCCTGAAACTTCTTTCCTAGCAAGTCATGACTATTTGAAGGACAGCTTGGAAGTAAAGCATATTTTCTAGGAAAATCTCAAGCTCTACATGATACATATGATTCTGTCAGAACTGAAAACCCCATAAGTCAAAATGGCATTTAGGACTGGCCTGTTTGCTGCAGTGTTCAAGTACACACTGCTGTGTCTTATTAAAAATCAGCTGGAGTGATAGTACAGATGTACAGTAGCCGATTTTCATAAAATACACAGTGGTATGCACTGGCATTTCTGAATCTCTTACTGTGGAATGGCACAGTTATACTCATTTCAAATAGGTTGGTCACACATCCTGGTGAGGACATTAATAGACAGGAGTGGCATACTAAACTGTATTTCTCTGGTTATAATGGAAAACTTTCTTTTAAATGAGATTTTCTATGTTAAGTTCTACCAGTTACATTTGTACTTAAGATAAAATATATTTTCCTCAAATATATTTTAGTTCTTAAAAGGGAATGAAGTTAAAGTAGAAGTCTCAACATTTATTAAGTTTGACAAGTAGGCAGTTTATACAACTGTGGCAAACATATGTTTTCACATCTGTTTTGAGTAATATTGTGATTTTAAAAATGATTTATAGCTCTGGAAATTATAAAATGCCAGCTTTGCTGTTATGTGGAAATTTTCAGAAAATGATTAGAGTATGCTTCATGTAGCCCGCCTCTTACTCTACCTTGTAAAATTGGGTGACAGCTAGTGTGATACATATCTCAAATGATAATTTGTATTTTGCCTTAAATTTTCATATGCAGACATTTCAAAGTCTATATGATCTGGGCTTTCATGCAGTGAGTTCCATTTAGACTGTGTCCAACATGACTTACCAAAATTGCTATTTTAGTTTTAACTCAAGTACTTTGACTAAACTGACTCGTCAATCAAATAAAGCCTTTGATTTTATTTTTCCACGGACTTAGTCAAACAAATTGACCAAATCAATCACATGTTATGACATTGTGTTACATAGTTTTAGCAATCAGTTCTGGTATTCTTTAGAGTAGAGACTTTGGGACTATCTACCTTACTTCACCCATGTGGAAGCAAAGGCCCAAAACAAGACCCTCTTCCCTTGGCAGCCCGTGGTCTCCCAAACTGCTGTCAGGAATAGGGGCTTTTTGATATTTTGCATTTTGTATTGAATGTATCTATTGAAAACTTTATATGTACGGGAAGTATTGATGGTCAAATTTGGAATGCTGTATAAACATTGGAACAATAAATTTATCATCTAGCTACTGAAACATTACATGACTTGAGTCCACTGAAACATTACATTTTAAATCAGTCCACAGGTTACAGATGAAAAGCTAATAGTTTTAACATCCTTTGATCATAAGACTCTAAAGTATATCTCATCTAAAATAAAGGTACTATCATATGTATTTTTATACAAATAGGCTAATATCAGTTTAGAGGAGGGCTTGGGCTATATATTGACACTATAATAATGTAAATACTTTCTATTCAATCAGATGCTTCTCCCTCTTAATCCATTCCTGAGACAATCTTAGATACTACACTAAATCATTTTTGGAAGGTGTTTGGAAATGATTATGACCCTGGTTAAAATGGAAAATATATCTGATGAATATTATATTTTTTGAATAAGAGAGACTAAAGTATTGGACCAACTAAAATATAAACATCATTACAAATAAACTTTATGATGACATTAAAATACATGAAGGAAAGTGAAAGATATAATTTTGTGCATTTTATGCCATTCAGTGATTCCAAATAGAAATGAGAGAAAGAAGAAACATATCTTACTGGAAATTTTCTTTGAATTACCTTCATTTAAAAAATTTTTTATTTAGAAACAGTTGTGGACTCAAATTAAGTTGCAAAAATAATACATAAAGATCTTGTGTAAACCCTTCAACCAGTTTCCCCCAATGGCAAAATCTTATATAATTTTACCCCAATATGAAAATCAGAAGTTTTACATTGCTATGTCCACAGACGTTACTCAAATTTCACCAGTTTTACATGAATTCATTGGTGTGTATGTCTGCATGTATCCTTCTATGGAATTTTATCACATGTCTAGATTTGTATAACCACCACACAATCAAGATATAGGACTGTTCTATCACCACAGGGCTGTCTCTCCTGCTATTCCTTTATTGTCTCCCTGTGCACGCCATGATCCCTAACCCCTGAAAACCACCGTTTTCCATCTTTATAATTCCATCATCCTAAGAATGTTCTAAAATTGGAATCATGCAGTATATGACTTTTTAAGATTGACATTTTTTCACTTAGCAAAATTCCCTTGATATTCGTTCAGATTGTTGCATGTGTCAATAGTTTTTCTTTTTTTATTACTGAGTAGTATTCTACGGTATGCATGTACCAGAGTTTGTGTAACCATTTATCCATTGTATGACATCTCATTGTGTCCAGTTTTTGTCTATTATTAATAAAACTTCTAGGAACACTTATGTACACTTTTTTATGTAGA
This sequence comes from Physeter macrocephalus, assembly GCF_002837175.3. Taxonomy (NCBI): domain Eukaryota; kingdom Metazoa; phylum Chordata; class Mammalia; order Artiodactyla; family Physeteridae; genus Physeter; species Physeter macrocephalus. Next base: position 62,498,356 of record NC_041234.1, read on the forward strand.
TATAACTTTTCATTTCTCTGGGACAAATGCTCAAATGCTGGGTCATGTGGTAAGTGTATATGTAGTTTTATAACAATCTGCCAAACCCTCTCCCAGAGTGGCTGGATCATTTTTATATCCCCATCAGCAATATATGAGTGGTCCAGGTTCTCCACATCTTTACTAGCATTTCGTTTGGTCCTTTTTTTAAAAAAAAGAAAAAAATTGCCTCTTCACATAGGTGCATGTAGTGATATCTCATTGCAGTTTTAATTTTCATTTCTCTAAGGGCTAGTGATATTGAACCTCTTGTTTGTATATCACATTTGATGAAATGTCTCTCTTCATGTATTTTCCTCATTTTCCAATTGGTTTGTTTTTATTTTGTTGAATTATGAGAATTCTTTACATATTCTACATACAAGTCCTTTGTCAAATATGTAGTTTGCAAATATTTTCCCCACTCTGTAGCTTATTTTTATAACCTATTAAAAGAGTCATATGCAGAGCAAAAGTTTTTAATTTTGATGAAGTCCAGTTTGTAATTTTTTTATGTTATGGTGCTTTTCCTGTCAAGTCTAAAATCTCTTTACCTAGCCTTAGGTCCTGAAGATTTTCTCCTGTGTTTTCTTCTCTGTGTTTTACGGTTTTACTTTTTACGTTTATGATCATTATCTCAACTCAAGGTTCTTTTTGTTTTTCTGCTCCAGGACCATTTGTTGAAAAGGCTATTCTTCCTTCATTGAATTGCTGTGTTGATTTATCAAAAATCAGTAATCTGTACTTATTCAGGACTATTTCTTTATTCAGTTTTACCCATCTATGTATCTATCCTTCTATCAGTACCACAGTCTTGATTATTGAAGCTCCATAGTAAGTTTTAATATGTGATAGAATTACTCCTTCTACTTTATTCTTTTTTTCCAAGATTTTCATGGCTATTCTAGAGACTGTGACTCTTCCATATATTTTATAAAAGATAGTATATGTCTATAAAAAACCTTGCTGGGGTTTTGATAGGAATTACATTAAAACTACAGATTAATTTGGGAAAAATGATATCTTTACTATTTTGAGTCTTTCAATACATGAGTACAGTATATCTTTCCATTTATTTAGGTTTTCTGTCTTTCATCAGCAAAGTTAGCTTTTGGCATACAAGTTCTGTACAAGATTTGTTAAATTCATAACTAAGTATTTCATTGTTTGTATAATTATAAATGGTTTGAATAACTATAAATGTTTTTGTATTCTCAAATTCAGTTTTCACACTACAGCTTTCTTAGTATATAGAAATACTGTTGATTTTTATATGTTGGTCTTGCATCCTGCCATCTTACTTAACCTCACTTATTAGCTCTACAAGTTTTTTGGTTGGTTTTAATCCTTGGGATTTGCTACATATGCATTCGGGCCATGCCATCTGTAAATAAAAACAATTTATTTCTGCCTTTTTAATTTATGGGAATTTTATTTCTTTTCTTGCCTTATTGTCATGGCTGGGACTTTTAGTACTACATTGAAAAACAGTGATGAATGTGGACTTCCTTCACTTCTTTCTTATTTTAGCAGGAAAACGTTCAGTTTTTTAACATTATGTATGATATTATCTGTAGATTTCTTTGTAGATACTCTTTATCTAGTTGAGGTAATTTAGCTCTGCTGTTAATTGGCTGAAAGTTTGTATCATGAATGAGTGTTGCATTTTGTCAAATGAATTTTCAGCCTATGTTTATAGGATAGTATGATTTGTTTTAATTTTTAGCCTGTTGATATGGTGAAATACACTGATTGATTTTTCAATGTTAAACCAGCCTCACATATCTGGAATAAATCATACTTGGTTACGGTGTGTAATTCTTTTTATACATTGTGGGATTTGGTTAGCTAATATTTTGTTTGCAATTTTGCATCTATATTCAGGAGGGATTGACCTGCAATCTGTTTTTGACAATGGCTTTGTATTTAGTGTCAGAGTAACACTTGTCTCATAAAATGAATTGGAAAGGGTTTCTTCTCTTTCTTGGAAGAAATTATGTAGAATTGGTGTCAATTCATTTTAAAATGCTTGGTTAGAATTATTCAGTGAAACCATTTGGGTGCAAAAGTTTCATTTTGGGCATATTTAAAAATTCTGGATTCAATTTCCTTAACAGTCATAGGGATACTCAGATTATTTTTCCTATTAGCAAGTTTTGGTAGTCTGTGTTTTTAAAGAGTTGATCTATTTAATCTAACTTATTGAATTTATGTGCATAGTATTGTTTGTAGTATTCCTTGTTATCGTTTTGATATCTGGAATACTGATAATGGTAATTTGTGCCTTCTCTTTTGTATTTGTCATTCCAGCTAGAGGTTTTCAAATTTTATTGATCTTTTCAAAATATCAGCTTTTGTTTCTTTGATGTTCTTTATTGTTCCTTTGCTTACAATTTCATTTATTTCTGCTCTTACCTTTATTAGTGTCCTTTTCTGCTTGATTTGTTTATTTTGCTCTTCTTTTTTCTAGTTTCTTAAAGTGGGAACTTAGATAATTTATTTTACCCCTTTTCTCTTTTCTAATATGAGTATTTAATATTATAAAATTTCTTCTCAGTACTGGTTTAGCTAAGTTTTACTAAATTTGATATGTTGTATTTTTATTTTCATTCAGTTCAAAGTGTTTCATAAGTATTTACTCATAATTTTATCTTTCTGTTGTTCTTTATTTCTTCTTGATGTTCAAATTTTCCTTCTCTTATTTCCTTTTTGTTTAGACAATTTTCTTTAGCCATTCTTTTAAAGTTGGTTGACAACAAATTCTCTTAGTTTTCCTTCATCTGAGAATTTCTCCATTTCCCCTTCATTCCTGAAGGATATTTTCACCAGATACATAATTCTGGGTTGATGATTATTTTTTCAGCACTTGAAAAATATTATCTCATTTCTTTCTAGCCACCATGGTTTCTGATGAGAAATCCACTGCTGTTTGAACTGCTTTTCCTCTGATAGGTAATGGCTGACTACTTTCAAGATTTTTTCTTTGTCTTTGGTTTTAGAAGTTTGACTATGATGTGTCTTGGTGAAGATTTCTTTGGATATATCCTGTTTGGAATTTGTTCAGCTTCTTGAGTCTGTAAGTGCATGTCTTTTGACAAATTTGGGAGGTTTGCGGACCTTATTTCTTTGAGTAGCTTTTTAGCCTTGCCCTCTTTCTCCTCTCCTTCTAGGACTCCAATGACACAAATGTTGGATCTTGTGTCATAGTTCTACATACCCCTGTAGCTCTTTTTCTCTCTTTTTTATTTTCCAAAGTGTGTTTTCTCCCTCTTTTTCAGAGTAAGAAATTTCTATTTTTCTATTTTTAAGTTCACTGATTCTTTCATCTGCCCTCTTCACTCTATGTATTGAGCCTGTCCATTGAGTTTTAAAATTTTGGTTATTTTAGTTTTCAGTTCTAAAATATCCATTTGCTCTTTTTGAACATTTTTATTATTTTTTTTTGCTGTAACTTTCCATTTCTTTGCTGATATTTTCTATTCTTTCATTTGTTTCACACATCTTTGTAATTGTTCATCGAAGTATTTTTATAATGACAGTTTTAAAATCATCTGTGAAATCTTAGGGTTGGTGGCTGTTCATTGTCTTTAGTCATTCAAGTTGATATATTCCAGGTTCTTGGTTTCACAAGTGATTGTTTTGTTGAAACATGGACATTTTAGGTATTATGAAACTCTGGATCTTATTTAAATTTTGCATTTTCTCAGGCACCTCCTGACACGGCTCTGGTGGGGCAAGGGAGGCAGCACTGCCTCATTTCTACCAGGTGTGTATGGGAGTCCAGATTCTCCACTCTGTCTCCATTGAAATCCTGGGTGAGCTGGTGCTACACTAGTGCTGGGTGGGGGTAGTAATTCAGGCTCCTCATTCTGTTGATATCACCCTGTCTGGAAGGAGTTACTACTCTCCCCTGTGGCCTTGCCTTACATTGCACATGACCTCATTCCCACTGAGCAGTGGAAAAAGTCTTGACTTTCCAGTATATCTTTTCTGATACCACCCAAGATGGTAAAGTGTACTGGATAGAAGGTGGAAGTCTAGGCTCTCCATGTAGTCTCTACTGATACTGTGTGTGAGGGGGTGGCCTCATTGCTGCTAAACACTGCTAAAGTCCTGAATCTCCATTAAGCCTTCTTTTCTGACACCACCCTCACCAGTGGTGGTGGGGTTTGAAGGGCATTGACACAGCTCATTATAGGCTGGGAAGAGTGAAGTTTAAGTTTCCCATTGGCCTTTGTTGGTGGGTTGGAGGTAGGGCTGCATATTTTTCTGGGGTGTTTGTCTGAAATAGAGCAGTTATTGTTTAAAAGTTTTTAGTATTGCTCAGCTACCCATTCCTGGTCCTTTGGCTAGAGAGAACACACTTTTCTGGGGGATTTATTTGTCTGTGTTTATTTATTTGTCTGGTGTTTCTGGATTGCTGGCTTTTTGAATAGTCAGTCAGGGATATGAGAGGCAAAGAGAGATCCCAGGCTATTCACTACTGTGTTATTCCTCAGGTTCCAATGTCCCTAACTGGTCTACCTTTTCTCTACACTTTCAGAGTCTTCTTATATTTGTTTTGTATATAATGCCCAGGGTTCTTGGCTGTACTTAGAGGGAGGAATAAGGAAAAGTATATCTTCTCCATCTTTTGGAGGCAGAAGTCTCTTTAATCTCTCCTTCATTTTTAAAAAATTGAGATGTACCACATATATAATAACACTCAACCACATAACATGTACAATTCGGTGTTTTTCATTATATTCTCATGGTTGTACAAAAATCACTACTATTGAACCTCAGAACATTTTCATAAACCAAAAAAATCCTGTACCCATTAGTAGTCACTGCACATTTCCCTGAACCCAGTCCCTGAAAATCACTAACCTGATTTCTATCTCTATGTGTTTGCCTAATCTGGATTTTTCATATAAATTAAATCATACAATATGTGGCCTTTTGTAGCTGTCTTCTTTCACTAAGCATAATGATTTCAAGGTTCATCCTTCTTATGTCTGAATATTATTCTATTGTATGGATATGCTACATTTTGTTTAACCATTCATTAGTTGATGGACATTCAGGGTGTTTCCCTCTTTTAGCTATTATAAATAATGCTGCTATGAACATTCATGTACAGTTATTGTGTTCACTTATGTTTCCATTTGTTTTCTGTGTACACCTAGGAGTTGAATTGCTGGGTCATATATATGGTAACTCTATATTTGACTTCTCAAGGAACTACAACACTGTTTTCCAAAGTGGCTATGGAATTTTATGTTCCTAATAGCAATGTGTGAGTGTTTCAATTCCACCCCCCCCATCCTCTTCAACACTTATTATTATCTGCTTTTTTGATTATAGCCATTCTAGTGGGTATGAAGTGTTATCATGTGGTCTTGACATGCATTCCCTGACGAATAATGATTTTGTGTATCTTTCATGTGCTTATTGTCCATTTGCTTATCTTCTTTGCAGAAATATCTAGTTAAGTCCTTCTTTTTTCTTTTTTTTTTTTGTATTTTCAAATTGAAATGTTTATCTTTGATGTTTTCAAGCTTTATAAGAGTTCTTTATATATTCTGGATACAAGAACCTTGTCAGATATATGATTTTTAAACATTTTATCTCATTCTGTGGTGTGTTCTCACTTTTTTCATAGTATTGTTCATAACACATTTTTTAATTTTTATAAAGTTCAATTTATCTATTTTTTCTTTTGCCACATATACTATTGTTGTCATATCTAAGAATCCTTTGCTAAAACCAACTTTCTAAAGGTATACTCCTGTCCTTAGATCTTTGAAGATTAAACCATACTCCTTAAAGATATACTACTAATTCTTTGATCTAAGAGTGATATTTTAGCTCTCACACTTAAACCTATGATCTCTGTTGAGTTAAGTTTTGTGTTTGGTATTAGGCAGGGAACTACTTTTATTCTTTTGCAGTTGGGTATCCAATGGTCCCAGCACAATTTATTGAAAACACTATTATTTCCCCCATTGAATTAGCAGCCTTGTCAAAAATCACTTGACCATAAAAGTTAAGGGTTTATTTCTGGACTCTCAATTCTATTCCATGATCAATATGTCTATCATTATGCCAGTATTACAATGTCTTGATTACTGTAACCTTATAGTAAGTTTTGAAGTTTGGGAATATGAGTACTCCAATTTTGTATTTTTTTTATTTTTTCAAGATTATTTTGGAAATCATGGGCCCCTTATATTTTCGTAAGAACTTCTTAACCAGTTTCTAATAAAATGCCAACAGGAATTTCTATAGGGAGTATACTGAATCTGTAGATCAATTTGGGGTGCATTGCCATCATAACAATATTAATATTTTGATCCATGAACATGGGATGTGTTTCCATTTATTATAGGTTCTCTTTAATTTCTTCAGTAATGTTTTGTAGCTTTCAGAGCATAGTTTTGCACCTGTTTTGCTAAGTTTATTCATATTTTATTTTGAATGTTTTACAATTGTATATGAAATTGCTTTCTTAATTTCAACAATTTTGAATTGTTCACTGCTAGTGTATAGAAATACATTTTATTTTTCTATATTTAATTTGTATTCGTCAACCTTTTTGAACTTGGCTATTAGTTCTATGGGTTTTCTGTAGATTCTTTAAGGTTTTCTACATATAAAATCATGACATCTGAAAATGAGATAGTTTTATTTCTTCTTTTCCAATCTGTATGCCTTTTCTTTTTCTGACCTAATTCCCCTGGGTACAACGTCCAGTACAATGTTGAATAGAAGTGGTGAGAGTGGAAATCCTTGTCTTTTTTTCCAATCTTAGGGGAAGATGTTCAGTCTTTCATCATTAAGTATAATGTTATCAATGTGTTTTTTATATGCCTTTTATCAGATTGAGGAAGTTTCTTTCTAGGTCTGGTTCATTGAATGCTTTACCATGAAAATATGTTAGATATTGTTGTATTATTTCTCTGCTTCAATTGAGATGATCATGTGGTTTTTGTCCTTTATTGTACTAATAAAATGTTTTACATTGATTTTTTTAATTTTTAAAGGAAATTTTTAAATAATAATAATAATTATTATTATTGTTTTATTGTGGTAAGAACATTTAACTTGAGATCTATCCACTTAACAAAATTTTAAGTGCACAATACATTATTTTTATTGTAGGCACAAAGTTTTACAGCATATCTTTGGAATTTATTCATCTTACATAACTGAAACTTTGTACCCATTGAACAGTAACTTCCCACTCCTCTCTCTCTAGCTCCTGACAAACCACCATTCTCCTCTCTGTTTCTATAAGCTTAACTGTTTTAGATACCTCGTATTGTGAAATCATATACTACTTGTCTTTCTGTGACTGACTTATTTCACTTAGCATGATGTCCTCCAGTTTCATCCATATTGTTGCATATGGCAGGATTTTCTTATTTGTGACTGAATAATTGTCCATTATGTATATATACCATATTTTCTTTATACATAATATTGTCCATTATGTATATATACCATATTTTCTTTATACATTCATCTGTTGATGGGAATTTATGTTGTTTCAATATCTTGGCTGTTGTAAATAATGCTTCAATGAATTTGGGAGTGCAGATATCTCTTCAAGTTCCTGATTTCAATTCTTTTGGATATATACCCAGAATACATCACATAGTAGTTATTTTTTAATTTTGGGGACCCTCCATACTGTTTTCCATAGTGACTGCAGCATTTTACATTCCCGCTCAACAACATACAAGTGTTTCAATTTCTCCATATCCTCACAAACATTTGTTATCTTTTTAAAATAACTGTCTTAACAGGTGTAAGTTATATCTCATTTTGGTTTTGATTTGAATTTCCCTGATGTTTAGTGATGTTGACAATATTTTCATATATTTATTGGCCATTTGTATGTCTCCTTTGGGTAAATGTCTAAGTACTTTTTAAAATCAGGTTATTTGTTTCTCTCTCTTTTTTTAAATGGAGTTTTAGGAGTTCCTTCTATATTCTGTATATTAACACCTTAACAAATATATAGTTCATGAATCTTTTCTTCAGTTCTGTAGGTTGTCTTTTTACTATTTTGATTTTTCCTTTGCCATACAGAAGCTTTTTAATTTGATGCATAACTACTTATCTTTTTGCTTTTGTTGCTTGTGCTTTTGGTAGCATATCCAAGTAATTAGTGCCTAGACCAATGTCATGAAGATTTCCCCCTATGTTTTCATTTAGGAGCTTTACAGTCTCGGGTCTTTAATCCATTTTGAGTTGATTTTTGTGTATGGTGTAAGATAAGGGTTTAATTTTATTATTTTTCATGTGGATATCCAGTTTTCCCAGCACCATTTTTGTTGAGGAGACTATTCATTGCCCATTGTGTATTCCTGGCACCTTTGTCAAAGTCAGTTTACCATATATGCATGGGTTTATTTCTGTGTTCTGTTGGTCTATATGTCTATTTTTATGCTAGTACCATACTATTGATTTCTACAGCTTTAGAATGGGGTTAGTGTTAGGGTTGGGGTTAGGGTTAGTTTTAAAGCAGGACTATGATGCCTCCATCTTTGTTCTTCTTTCTTAATATTGCTTTTGCTATTTGGGGTCATTTGTGTTTCTATATGAAGTTTAGAATTGTATTTTTTCATATTTCTATAAAAATACTATTAGGGTTTGATAGGAATTGCACTGAATTTCTAGATCACTTTGGGTAGTATGAACATTTTAACAATAAAAGTCTTCCGATTACTGAACATGAGATGTTTTTCCATTTATTTGTGTCTTTAATTTCTTTCTTCAATATTTTGTAGTTTTCAGTGTTCAAGTCTTTCACCTCCTTGGTTAAATTTATTCCTAAGTATTTTATTTTATTTATTTATTTATTTATTTATTTATTTTTGCCGTACGCGGGCCTCTCACCATTGTGGCCTCTCCCATTGTGGAGCACAGGCTCCGGACGCTCAGGCTCAGCATCCATGGCTCATGGGCCTAGCCGCTCCACGGCATGTGGGATCTTCCCAGACCGGGGCACGAACCAGTGTCCCCTGCATCGGCAGGTGGACTCTCAACCACTGCACCACCAGGGAAGCCCAGTATTTTTATTCTTTTTGATGCAGTTGTAATTGGGAATGTTTTCTTAATTTCTCTTTCTGATTGTTCTTTATTAGTGTATTGAAACACAACTGATTTTTGTATGTTGATTTTGAATCCTGCAACTTTAATGAATTTGTTTATTGGTTCTGATAGGTTTTTGTGGAGTTTTTGGGGTTTTCTACATGTCACATCATGTCATTGCAAAAAGAGATATTTTCACTGTTTTTTTTTAAGTTGAACTAAACTTTTGTTCCTTGGGTAAAGTCTTCTTGGTCATGATGTATAACTATTTTTATGTGTTGCTGAATTTCAATTGCACTTATATTCGTAATTGATATTGTTCTATAGTTTTTTCCTTTCTTGTGATGTCTTTGTCTAGTTTTAGTATCAGGGAATTACCACTTCATAGGATGAATTGGGAAACTGGCATTACAGAATTAGCTGGGAAGTGTTCTCTAACTTCATTTTAATCTAACATATTCCATGAGTGGAAAAGTATATTGTACAATTGAGATACTCCTTTGACAAAAAAGAATTAATTTTTTTACAGTGATGAAAGAACTATAGATAAAACAATTGCACAACACCTGAAACAGCAATAGGCAAATGTGGTATGGGGATTAATTCTCAGAAGTTTTCTAACAATTAAACTGAAAGCATCCAGATGAGGTGAACAAAGAACAAGCAATGAGCTGAGAAACCAAGGCATACATTAAATTCAAAGATTTTAAAAGGCAATGTTATTTTATAACATCTGCACATTGTTTGGCTCATTACTAGTTTGTATCAGTTGTGATCTGTGAACTAGACTTTTTCATGCCATTTTTAAGGTAAATAGTTCAAGGCATGATTTTATATGTGTCCTCAATGATGTTTTTGCTGGTAAATATATGTATACACACATATATATATATTTATATAATAAGCATATATATTTCTGTTATAAATATATATCCAGATTAAAGATCAGCCATTCTTTTTTCCCACTGTGAAAGATCATGACAAAATAAAGCCTTTAATAACAATAATTTAACATTCTAGATTAAAATGACAAGGAGTTTTGAAATAACTTAAACTAGATATATCTCAAATTCTATTGCCCATACCTGAAAATCATGTTAGAACAGAGTCTGATGCTGCTTATAAGGATGTGGTTGCTATAAGAGCACTTCTGGGAATATTTTGACAAATCTCAAACCAGACAGATCAAGCTAGTAGTTTATATCTTTTAGAAACCCCTTTCTCGTTCTTTTTTCCTTCTTATCAAAATTTGTCAAGATAAGCTACAACACTTTTGACACTGTCTGACCTGTTTTGATCATTATGACTGGATTTCACTTTTTAAAAATTATTTGCACCTGATGTAGAGATTTGTTATAGTTCTCAAACATCCTTATTTGGATCATCAGCTTAAAAGCCAGTAATAACACATAAAACAAACTGGATATAACCAGAATGTATTTCTGTTATTTTAAACTAAGAACCTTTCTTAAATAATGAATGAGCCATGGTGTGTATGTGTATGTATGTGTGTGTGTGTGTGTGTGTGTGTGTGTCCATGTGCATACTCATCTTTTTAAGGGAGCTAAATTCTAAGACCAGTATTTGAGATTGTATTTAATTACAATGTGAGAGCTCAATTAAGATAAACTTATTTGTTATTACTAGTTCTACATTAATAGTCTCATAGTCATATTCATAAAGCTCTGGCCTAAGAAACTTTCTATGATGTTATTAGAGTAGTATTATTAGATTACACAGTCTATATTCAGGTTTAAGCTAATTGAAACTATAGACATTTGTATACAAATATAAAAAATAGGTTGGTTCACTTGGTTCTTCTCTATTATAAAAAAGCACTTTTATTTTTTTTTTAAATCAATGTGTTAAGACTTTTTTTTAAAACATTTTATTTATTTATTTATTGGCTGTGCTGTGTGTTGGTTGTGGCATGTGGGGTCTTTCGTTGCAGTGTGTGGGCTTCTCTCTAGTCGTGGTGTGTGGGTTTTCTCTCTCTAGTTGTGGCACGTGGACTCCAGGGCACGTGGGCTCTGTAGTTTGCAGCACACCACCTCTCCAGTTGAGGTGTGTGAGCTCTCTAGTTGTGGCATGTGGGCTTAGTTGCCCTGTGACATGTGGGATCTTAGTTCCCCGACCAGGGATCAAATTCACGTCCCCTGCATTGGAAGGCAGATTCTTTACAATTAGACCACGAGAGAAGTCCCAATAAAACAGCACTTTTAAAATACATTTAAACTCTTTTCATTTTCCAAGATTCTATAGTTATCCATCAATCTAGGAATATTTGTTATGCAAAGAAAAAGTCTGCTGTTGGTATTTAGAAAAGTCATATACTCTGATCCAAAACAATTTATTTACAATTCCAGTAACAAATCAAAAAGTCATAGTAATGTATTTCTATTTATTCTAATTTAGTTATCATGGTCTTTTAGAATTTATTTGTTGAGATAATAACATCACATATTAATTACTATAACCAGAGAATGATCACGTGTATTTTTAAAACTCAAACCTTCAATTTTTAGGTTTAATTTTCTAATAATAAATAGTTTTGTCAAGGTTTTAAAATATTTGTTCTGGATGTACTTGTTTGGATAACTGTATTATACAAAAGTCCCCAGGTAACACTAAAAAAAAAAATTAAAATTCTTTATTATGAATGAAAGTATAGTTAAACACTAATTTACTGTGTATATATCCAGAAACAGAGTAATCTTGATGATTTCCATGGTTACACTAGATCAGAACAGATCTTGCTAAAGTACTGCAGTAGAGAATGCTATAAAAATCTAATTAGCATTTGATGACACAGTGATAGAATAACAAAAAGAGTTCACAAATGCACAATTTTCTGAAGGTCATAATTTGTGCCCTTAATATGATTTCAGTTAATTATTTTTGTAAATAATGCTTTCTGTGCCCCACATTATTTCAGATGCTTGGGATGTAATGATGACAGGACCTTGTTCTTGTACTCAAGTAGCTTGAAAATATATTCTTTAAATAGGGATTGTGCCTTCTGTCAGTCCTTCCTTCCTGTGGTGCCTTCACGCTTCAAGGAATGGGGCAGCACCTCCGGCCCGCCAGCACCACCTGATGATCCCAGAAGCTGCCCCCTCCATAGAAGAGGACCAGGAGCTGGAGAGCTTTGCTTTTATCATTTGCCCTAGGGTTCTGTCTGTTCATCTTTTTTTGTTTTTTGTTAATTTTTAGTATAGATTTACAGCTTGTTATCACTGATGGATTTGTGTTTTGGTTTGGATGTGCTCTTCCTTCTTTCTTTCTTTCTTTTCAATTACTTTTTAATTTTTTATTTTTAATAATATATTTTTTATTTTAATAACTTTATTTTATTTTATTTTTCTTTCTTTCCTTCCTTTTTTTTTCTTACTTTCCTTCTGAGCCATGTGGCTGGCAAGGTCTTGATGCTCTGGCCGGGTGTCAGGCCTGTGCCTATGAGGTGGGAGAGCCGAGATCAGGACATTGGTCCAACAGAGACCTCCCGGTCCCATGTAATATCAAACAGCAAAAGATCTCCCAGAGATCTCCATTTCAACGTAAAGACCCAGCTCCACTCAATAACCAGCAAACTAGAGTTCTAGACACGCTATGCTAAACAACTAGCAAGAAAGGAACACAACCACACCCATTAGCAGAGAGACTGCCTAAAATCATAATAAGTTCACAGACACCACAAAACACAGCACCAGATGCAGTCCTGCCCACGAGAAAGACAAGAACCAGCCTCATGCACAGGAACACAGGCACCAGTCCCCTTCACCAGGAAGCCTACACAACTGACTGAACCAACCTTACCCACTGGGGGCAGAGACCAAAAACAACAGGAACTACGAACCTGCAGCCTGTGAAATGGAGACGCCAAACAGAGTAAGTTAAGCAAAATGAGAAGACAGAGAAATACACAGCAGATGAAGGAACAAGGTAAAAACCCGCAAGACCAAACAAATAAAGAAGAGATAGGCAGTCTACCTGAAAAAGAATTCAGAGTAATGATAGTAAAGATGATCCAAAATCTTGGAAATAGAATGGAGAAAATATGAGAAACGTTTAACAAGGAACTAGAAGAACTAAAGAGCAAACAAACAATGATGAAGAACACAATAAATGAAACTAAACATTCTCTAGAAGGAATGAATAACAGAATAACTGAGGCAGAAGAACAGATAAGTGACCTGGATAATGAAAGAATGGAAATAACTGCTGCAAGCAGAATAAAGAAAAACTATTGAAAAGAATTTAGGACAGTCTCAGAGACTTCTGGGACAACATTAAACACACAAAAATTCGAATTATAAGGGTCCCAGAAGGAAAATAGAAAGAAAAAGGGACTGAGAAAATATTTGAAGAGATTATATTTGAAAATTTCCCTAATATGGTAAAGGAAATAGTTAATCAACTGTAGGAAGCACAGAGAGGCCCATACTGGATAAATCCAAGGAGAAGCACTACAAGACACATATTAAACAAACTATCAATAATTAAATACAAAGAAAAAATATTAAAAGCAGCAAGGGAAAAGCAACAAATAACATACAAGGGAATCCCCATAAGGTTAACAGCTGATCTTTCAGCAGAAACTCTGCAAGCCAGAAGGGAGTGGCAAGACATATTTAAAGTGATGAAAGGGAAAAACCTACAACCAAGATTACATAGCAAGGATCTTATTCAGATTCAATGGATAAACTAAAACCTTTACAAACAAGCAATAGTTAAGAGAATTCAGCAACACCAAACCAGGTTTACAACAAATACTAAAGGAACTTCTCTAGGCAGGAAACAGAAGAGAAGGAAAAGACCTACAATAGCAAACCTAAAGCAATTAAGAAAATGGTAATAGAAGCATATATATATCGATAACTACCTTAAATGTAAATGGATTAAATGCTCCAACCAAAAGACATAGACTGGCTGAATGGGTACAAAAACAAGACCTGTATATATGCTGTCTACAAGAGATCCACTTCAGACCTAGGGACACATACAGACTGAAAGTGAGGGGATGGAAAAATATATTCCATGCACATGGCAATCAAAGGAAAGCTGGAGTAGCAATTCTCATATCAGACAAAATAGACTTTAAAATAAAGTCTATTACAAGAGACAAAGAAGGACACTACATAGTGATCAATTGATCAATACCTGAAAAAGATATAACAATTGTAAATATTTATGAACCCAACATAGGCACACCTCAATACATAAGGCAAATGCTAACAACCATAATAGAGGAAATTGACAGTAACCCAATCGTAGTAGGGGACTTTGACACCCCAGTGGACCCATGGAGAGATCATCCCAATTAAAATAAATAAGGAAACACAAGCTTTAAATAATATATTAAGAAAGATGGACTTAATTGATATTTATAGGACATTCCATCAAAAATCAACAGAATACACTTTCTACCCAAGTGCTCATGAAACATTCTCCAGGAGAGATCATTTCATGGGTCACAAATCAAGTCTTGGTAAACTTAAGAAAATTGAACTTGTATCATCAAGTATCTGTTTTCAACCACAATGCTATGAGATTAAATATCAATTACCGGAAAAAAATATGTGAAAAATACAAACACATGGAAGCTAAACAATACACTACTAAATATCCACGAGATCACTGAAGAAATCAAAGAGTGAATCAAAAAATATCTAAAAAAAAAAAGGCAATGAAAACATGATGCCCCCATACCTATGAGATGCAGCAAAGGCAGTTCTAAAGTGGGAAGTTTATAGCAATACAATCCTACCTCAGGAAAGAAGAAACATCTCAAATAAACAAATCTTACACTTAAAGCAATTAGAATACGAAGAAAAAAATAACCCAAAGTTAGCAGAAAACATAAAGATAAGATCAGAAATAAATGAAAAAGAAATGAAGTAAATGATAGCAAAGATCAATAAAACTAAAAGATGGCTCTTTGAGAAGATAAATAAAATTGATAAATCATTAGCCAGACTCAAGGAAAAAAAAGGAGAAGACTCAAATGAATAGAATACGAAATGAAAAAGGAGAAGTAACATCTGACACTGCAGAAATACAAAGGATCATGAAAGATTACTAAAAGAAACAATATGCCAATAAAATGGAAAAACTGAAGAAATGGACACATTCTTAGAAAAGCACAACCTCCTGAGGCTGAAATAGGAAGAAAGGGACAAAATAAACAGACCAATCCCAAGCAATGAAATTGAAACTGTAATTAAAAATCACCCAACAAACAAAAGCCCAGGACCAGATGGCTTCACAGAAAAATTCTATCAAACATTATGGAAGAGTTAACAGCTATTGTTCTCAAACTCTTCCAAAATATAGCACAGGGAGGAACACTCTCAAACTCATTGTATGAGGCCACCATCACCGTGTTACCAAAACCAGACAAAGATGGCACAAAAAAGAAAACTACAGACCAATATCACTGATGAATATAGATGCAAAATTCCTCAAAAAAAATACTAGCAAACAGAATCCAACAGCACATTAAAAGGAACATACACCATGATCAATAGGAGTTTATCCCAGGAATGCAAGGATTCTTCAATATACACAAATCAATCTATATGATAAACCACATTAATAAGTTGAAGGAGAAATCCGTATGATCATCTCAATAGATGCAGAAAAAACTTTTGACAAAATTCAACACCGATTTATGATAAAAACTCTCCAGAAAGTAGGCATAGAAGGAACGTACCACAACAAAATGAATACCATACATTACAAACCCACAGCCAACATCCTTCTCAATGGTGAAAAACTGAAATCATTTCCACTAAGATCAGGAACAATACAAGGTTGCCCATTCTCACCATTATTATTCAACATAATTTTGGAAGTTTTAGCCACAGCAATCAGAGAAGAAAAAGAGATAAAAGGAATCCAAATTGGAAAAGAAGAAGTAAGAGTGTCATTCTTTGCAGAAGACATGACACTATACATAGAGAATCCCAAAGATGCTACCAGAAAACTACTAGAGCTAATCAATGAATTTGGTAAAGTAGCAGGATATAAAATTAATGCACAGAAATCTCTTGCATTCCTATACACTAATGATGAAGAATCTGAAAGAGAAATTAATATATCACTCACATTTACCATTGCAACAAAAAGAATAAAATACCTAGGAATAAACCTACCTAAGGAGACAAAAGACCTGTATGCAGAAAACTATAAGACATTGATGAAAGAAACTAAAGAAGATACAAAGAGATGGAGAGATATACCATGTTCTTGGATTGGAAGAACCAACATTGTGAAAATGACTATACTACCCAAAGCAATGTACAGGTTCAATGCAATCCCTATCAAACTATCAATGGCATTTTTCAGAGAATTAGAACAAAACATTGCGCTATCTGTATGGTAACACAAAAGACCCTGAATAGCCAAAGCAATCTTGTGGAAGAAAAACAGAGCTGGAGGAAACAGGCTCCCTGGCTTCAGACTATACTACAAAGTTACAGTAATCAAGACAGTATGGTACTGGCACAAAAACAGAAATATAGATCAATGGAACAGGATAGAAAGCCCAGACTTAAACCCACGCACATATGGTCACCTTATCTCTGATAAAGGAAGCAAGAATATACAATGGAGATAAAGGAGGCAAGACTATACAATGGAGAAAAGACAGCCTCTTCAATATGTGGTCATGGGAAAACTGGACAGCTACATGTAAAAGAATGAAATTAGAACACTCCCTAACACCATACACAAAAATAAACTGAAAATGGATTAAAGACCTAAATGTAAGGCCAGACACTATAAAACTCTTTGAGGAAAACATAGGAAGAACACTCTATGTCATACATCACAGCAAGATCCTTCTTGACTCACTTCCTAGAGTAATGGAAATAAAAACAAAAATAAACAAATGGGATGTAATGAAACTTAAAATCATTTGCACAGCAAAGGAAACCATAAACAAGACAAAAAGACAACTCAGAATGGGAGAAAATATTTGCAAATGAAGCAATGGACAAAGGATTAATCTCCAGAATATACAGGCATTTCATGCAGCTCAACATCACAAACAAACAACCCAATCCAAAAATGGGCAGAAGACCTAAATAGACATTTCTCCAAAGAAGATATACAGATTGCAAACAAACACATGAAAGGATGCTCAACATCACTAATCATTAGAGAAATGCAAATAAAAACTACAATGAGGTATCACCTCACACCAGTCAGAATGGCCATCATCAAAAAATCCACAAACAATAAATGCTGGAGAGGGTGTGGAGAAAAGGGAACCCTCTTGCACTGTTGGTGTGAATGTAAATTGATACAGCCACTAAGGAGAACAGTATGGTGTTTCCTTACAAAACTAAAAATAGAACTAATATATGACCCAGCAATCCCTCTACTGAATATATACCCTGAGGAAACCATAATTCAAAAAGAGCCATGTACCACAATGTTCATTTCAGCTCTATTTTCAATAGCCAGGTGATGGAAGCAACCTAAGTGTCCATCGACAGATGAATGGATAAAGAAAATGTGACACATATATTCAACAGAATGTTACTCAGCCAGGAAAAGAAACGAAATTGAGTTATCTGTAGTGAGGTGGATGGACCTAGAGACTGTCATACAAAGTGAAGTAAGTCAGAAAGGGAAAAACAAATACCATATGCTAACACATATATATGGAATCTAAAAAAAGAAAAAAAAAGTTCTGAAGAACCTATGGGCAGAACAGGAATAAAGATGCAGACATAGAGAATGGACTTGAACACACATGGAGGCAGAAGGGTAAGCTGGGATGAAGTGAGAGAATGGCATGGACATATATACACTACCAAATGTAAAATAGATTGCTAGTGGGAAGCAGCCAGATAGCACAGGGTGATCAGCTCTGTGCTTTTTGTACATGTAGAGGGGTGGGATAGGGAGGGTCAGAGGGAGACACCAGAGGAAGGAGATATGGGGATATATGTTTATGTATATCTGATTCACTTTGTTATACAGCAGAAACTAACACACCATTGTAAAACAATTATACTCCAATAAAAGATGTTTTAAAAAAAAGCCAGCAGAAATGAAGCCACATTCTAGTGCCTTATGTACTATACCAGGAGAACTGACCTCTAGGATATTTTCTTTGTGCTCTTGCAAAACCCAGAAGTAAACGTTTGTGATTACATCATGAGCTGTCCTGCATAAAGGCCTGCTTCTAGCTCTTAAACCATTTCCACTGTTGCAGTCCCTGCAAGAAACTGTATTTTCCTAATTAATTCCCTCTTTTATTTACACTGAAAAAAGAAAGAAATTTTAAAAATAGAGTTTTTTTCTGTGAGTTTAGTATTTTCCATAAGAGTCTACACATTTACATGGATGTTTCTAATATATATATATATATTATATATATATATATTTAATACTGTTTATTTTAGAGTATTTTAAACTGTTTCCACAGCATTTTGGTAATTGTCTTCTAAAGTAATGTTTTTTGTTTTTTTGTTGTTGTTGTTTTTTGTTTTTTTTGTGGTATGCGGGCCTCCCTCTGCTGCGGCGTCTCCCGTTGCGGACCCAGACCGGGGCGCGAACCCGGTTCCCCTGCATCGGCAGGCGGACACGCAACCACTGCGCCACCAGGGAAGCCCCTAAAGTAATGTTTTGCATAAATGTGTTATAAGGTACAGTGAGCTCAAACACGCAGTGACATGTTTATTCATTCTTTGTAAACATGTATTGAAAATTCTGCTTCTAACAATATATCAGATTAGATACACTAAATGGCTCTCCTGCTACAATGAAATCCTCATTAAAGGAACATATATTTAAATGCATTGTTCGATTCACAAGAGGCAAATCTCAGTGAACCAAAAAAAGAGAGAGAGAGAAAGAGAGATAGAAAGAGAAAGGGAAGGATGGAAGAAGGGGAGGAAATAATGAAGAAATGGAAAAAGAAAAGAAAGTATGCACAGAATTGAAAACCAAGTGTCAAGAAAGCAGCTATATAGAGTAAATAATAAATTAATAAGTAAGATTGGTTGTCATAGAGATGAATATCTATATGGTAGTGAGATCAAGAGACAAAGCTTTTAGCTAAAAGCAAGGTGAGGATGCTGAACTTGAGACTCCTGCATTAAGCTAGGATCCTTATGTCAGTAGCACTTCTTGACTCCTAGCATAAACCAATACATTTTTTCCACTGAAGTAAAGCATCTCCATTTTAGGTTCTTGGGATTCTCACAATTAAATTTAACCAAATATGATCTCACACACGCACACAAACTGTTTAAACATCCAAGGAATCAAACCACCGTAAGAGAGAATCACAGAAACAAAAAAACACATAGATTTAGACCCCTAAGGAACTCAGGTATATAGTCAATTGATACCTTATGTGAACTGCCTAAAGAAATAAAAAATAAGATCAAATTAATGAGCAAGAAACTGCTAAACATATTTTTTAAATTACAAAATAGAATTCTTAGAAATAAATATAATATTTAAAATTAAAAGCTTGATGCATAGGTTAAACAACAGGTTAGACAAAACTGAAGAGAGCAATAGTGGACTGGGAAACATCCCTGAAGAAATTATCTAGGATGCAGTACAGATAGACAAGGAGATGGAAAATATGAGAGTTTAAGAGAAATGAGGATAGGGCAAGAAATTCCAACACCTACTTAGGTGGATGCTCAGAAGAATAGAGAACACAGAAGAAAAGAAATATTCAAAGAGAAATGGCTAAGAAATTTTCCAGAACTTGTCTCTGGAACCAGAATTAATATAATTAGATAACTATGTCTGCAATTGGAAACAGCATGTGTAGGCTCCCTCTAATAGAGTTCAGCAGTCATGGGAAGAAGAGAGTGGAGAGTGGCATGAGGGTAACAAACTTCAAGATTGATTTTTTTTTTAAATGGAGAAACATTCTTTTCTTGATAGAAGGTTAGAAACCATTGTGAAAAGTTTGTAACTCAAATCATATAGCTAATGAAATTTTGTCCAGTAAATGTTTGTGTAACCCAAATTCTGGGAAGAAAAGAAATCCCACACTTTCTTAATAGCTTAGCTGGATTAAGCTATATTAAGTGATAATACAATGTTTTTACATCAGTGTATTAATTATCCTCTACATTTAGGACAATTATCTTGCTGAATTCAGTAACCTTGACATGGCTAATGGTTTACTTTTGTGAATACAGAATACATATTAGACATCTATTTGCTTGGATTTATGTGTTGAAATCTTTACAAAATAGACAATACAGAGAGAGATGCAAAATGAAAAAGTATATGAAAAGCTAATCTTTACTGTTCTGAAAAAGATGTAGAAATTGAGAGCCACTGAAGAGAGAAGCTAAAGTGTCAATTAGTATTTCAACTACTTTAAACTCTAACATACTCCTTTGATCAAATTTGTACCCAAAATGCTACTTTGTAACACTATCTAATTTGCTTACTTCTGCTGTTTTAGTCCATACAGGATTTTAGCACCAATTTCCTGTTTGACAGAGTGCATTTCTTCTCATAGAAAACAATTGATAGCTTAATAAAAGTTAATAGAGAGATGAACAGCTTAAACATGGGCTCCATTAAGCTACTCTATTTGAAGATATAGGATGTTATGAGAAAAGAATGTTTATGTAGATGCATTCTGATAGATACATATTATAAATCTGTGTTAAGCTTGATATCATTCTATGTATATCTATAGCCATATATCTAATATTCTGCCTTCCAAGGAAAAGAAAGGGAATATGTAAAGATAAATGCAAGTAGGTATTTATCTTTTGACATACTTATCACAATGCCCCAAGTATTACAAATTAAAAGGAATTCTAATGGAAGGGAAATTTAATAAATTATTTTTATCCATTCATCTGTTGATGGACACTTAGGTTGCTTCCATATCCTGGCTATTGTAAATAGAGCTGCAATGAACAATGTGGTACATGACTCTTTTTGAATTATGGTTTTCTCAGGGTATATGACCAGTAATGGGATTGCTAGGTCATATGGTAGCTCTTTTTTAGTTTTTTAAGGAGCCTCCATGCTGTTCTCCATAGTGGCTGTATCAATTTACATTCCCATCAACAGTGCAATAAGGTTCCTTTTCTCCACACACTCTCCAGCATTTATTGTTTTTAGATGTTTTGATGATGACCATTCTGACTGGTGTGAGGTGATACCTCATTGTAGTTTTCATTTGCATTTCTCTAATGATTAGTGATGTTGAGCATCCTTTCATGTGTTTGTTGGCAATCTTTATATCTTTGGAGAAATGTCTATTTAGGTC
>NC_041234.1:62519931-62580516 GCF_002837175.3 Physeter macrocephalus
CCATTTGTTTATTTTTGTTTTTGTTTCCATTTCTCTAGGAGGTGGGTCAAAAGGATGTTGCTGTGATTTATGTCATAGAGTGTTCTGCCTATGTTTTGCCTTAAGAGTTTTATAGTGTCTGGCCTTACATTTAGGTCTTTAATCCATTTTCAGTTTCTTTTTGTGTATGGTGTTAGGGAGTGTTCTAATTTCATTCTTTTACATGTAGCTGTCCAGTTTTCCCAGCACCAATTATTGAAGAGGTTGTCTATTCTCCATTGGATATTCTTGCTTCCTTTATCAAAAATAAGGTGACCATATGTGTGTGGGTTTATATATACAATGGAATATTACTCAGCCATAAAAAGAAACAAAATTGAATTATTCGTAGTGAGGTAGATGGGCCTAGAGACTGGCATACAGAGTAAGTAAGTCAGAAAGAGAAAAATAAATACTGTATGCTAACACATATATATGGAATCTAAAAAAAAAAAAAGAAAAGATTCTGAAGAACCTAGGGGCAGTACAGGATTAAAGACGCAGAGATAGAGAATGGATTAGAGGACATGGGGAGTGAGAAGGGTAAGCTGGGACGAAGTGAGTGAGTGATATGGGCGTATATATACTACCAAATGTAAAATAGATCGTTAGTGGGAAGCAGCCTCATAGCACAGGGAGATCAGCTCGGTGATTAGTGACTACCTAGCAGGTTGGGATAGGGAGGGTGAGAGGGAGACGCAAGAGGGAGGAGATATGGGGATATATGTATATATAGCTGATTCACTTTGTTATAAAACAGAAACTAACACACCATTGTAAAGCAATTATACTCCAATAAAGATGTTAAAAATAATAACAAGAATTAATGTGAGCAGGTCATCAATTTATTACTTAGACTCATCTGGAGTAGCTGGGTAATTTGATGTATTACTTAAAAGTACTTAAAACAATGATTTATGACTATGAAAAAAGCTGGAAATGCGGTAAGTACAAGTCACATATTACACTATATAATGACATTGTCTACGTGGCATTAAATAAATATGCTTTTAAAACTAAACACAAAACATTGACATTGTCTACATGGCATTAAATAAATATGCTTTTTTTTGTGTGGTACGTGGACCTCTCACTGTTGTGGCCTCTCCCATTGTGGAGCACAGGCTCCGGACGTGCAAGCTCAGTGGCCATGTCTCACGGGCTTAGCCGCTCCGCGGTTTGTGGGAATTTCCCAGACCTGGGCATGAACCCGTGTCCCCTGCATCAGCAGGCAGGCTCTCAACCACTGCACTACCAGGGAAGCCCAATAAATATGCTTTTAAAACTAAACACAAAATATTATTTTTAAAGGTTTTTAAAAGATTCTTGTTAAAGGTAAAAGTAGATGAACAAACAAAAGATTAAAACTATCAAGGATTCAAACCATCATTTCACTGCAAATGCATCAAAAGGGAGAGGTGATTTTGTCACCTCTTGAACACACTGCAAAAACTCCCTCAAACAAGTGTAACCTGAAAGCCATTACTTAGATCAGTGGAAAAATAAGAACTAAAATAACTTATATCTCTAAATTAGAATCTACAAACAGTTATTTTCAAATAAATAGTGTTTTTAAAAATAAATCCTCAGTGACCTTTAAGATGGCAGAGGAGTGAGACGTGGAGATTGCCTTCCTCCCAACAAATACATCAGAAATACATCTACATGTGGAACAACTCCTACAGAATACCTACTGAACACAGGCAGAAGACCTCAGACCTCCCAAAAGGCAAGAAACTCCCCACGTACCTGGGTAGGGCAAAAGAAAAAAGAAAAAAACAGAGACAAAAGAATAGGGATGGGACCTGCCCCTCTGGGAGGGAGCTGTGAAGGAGGAAAGGTTTCCACACACTTCAAAACCCCTTCACTGGTGGAGACAGGTGTGGCGGGGGCGGAAAAGTCGGAACCACAGAGGACAGAACAGCAGCAGCAGTGCAGAGGGCAAAGCAGAGAGATTCCCACACAGAAGATAGATGCTGACCAGCACTCACCAAACTGAGAGGCTTGTCTGCTCCTCTGCAGGGGCAGGTGGGTACTGGGAGCTGAGGCTCCAACTTCGGAGGTGAGATCCCAGGGAGAGGACTGGGGTTGACTGTGTGAACACAGCCTGAGGGGGCTATTGCACCACAGCTATGGGAAGCGAGTCCGGGAAAAAGTCTGGAACTCCCAGAGAGGGAAGAGACCATTGTCTCAGGGTGTACCAGGAGAGCGGATTCAGAGCACCACATAAACGATCTCCAAAGACTGGCCTGAGCCACGACTATTAGCATGGACACCAGAGACGGGCACGAAATGCTAAGGCTGCTGCTACAGCCACTAAGAAGCCTGTGTGCAAGCATAGGTCACTTTCCACACCTCCCCTCCTTGGAGCCTGTGCAGCCTGCCACTGCCAGAGTCCGGTGATCCAGGAACAACTTCCCAGGGAGAATACACGGCACTCCTCAGACTGTTGCAATGTCATGCCGGCCTCTGCCACTGCAGGCTTGCCCTGCATTCCGTGCCCCTCCCTCCCCCCAGCCAAAGTGAGGCAGAGCCGCCTACACAGCTTCTACTTTAACCCCGTCCTGTCTGAGTGAAGAACAGATCCCCTCAGGTAACCTACACACAGGGGTGGGGCCAAATCCAAAACTAAACCCCAGGAGCTGTGTGAACAAAGAGAGATAGGGAAATCTCTCCCAGCAGCCTCAGGAGCAGTGGATTAGATCTCCACGATCAACTTGATGAATGATGCATCTGTGGAATACCTGAATAGACAATGAATCATCCCAAAATTGAGGCGGTGGACTTTGGGAGCAATGATATATACTTTTTTTTTCCTTTTTCTCTTTTTGTGAGTGTGTATGTGTATTCTTCTTTATGTGGTTTTGTCTGTATAGCTTTACTTTTACCATTTGTCCTACAGTTCTGTCCATCCATTTCTGTTTTTTGTTTTTGTTTTTTTTTTCATGTAGCTTTTAGTGCTTGGTATCATTGGTGGTTTGGTTGCTCTCTTCTTTCTTTCTTCCTTTTTTGTTTGTTTCTTTTTAATTTTTTAAATTTCTAATAATTACTTTTTATTTTTATTTTAATAACTTTCTTTTCTTTTCTTTCTTTCTTTTTTTTTTTCTATTTTTCTGAGCCGTGTGGCTGAAGGTTCTTGGTGATTCAGTCGGGGGTCAGGCTGGTGCCTCTGATGTGGGAGAGCTGAGATCAGGATACTGGTCCACCAGAGACCTCACAGTTCAACATAGTATTAAATGGCAAAAGATCTTCCAGAGACCTCCTTCTCAATACTATGACCCAGCTCCATCCAATGATGAGCAAGGTACAGTGCTGGACACCCTATGCCAAACAACTACCAAGAAATGAACACAACTCCACCCATTAGCAGAGAGGCTGCCTAAAATCATAAGGTCACAGACAGCCAAAACATTCCACTGGTGTAGTCCTGCCCACCAGAAAGACAAGATCCAGCCTCATGCTCTGGAACAGAGGCACCAGTCCTCTCCCAAAAAACCTACACAAACTACTGAACCAACCTTAGCCACTGGGGACAGACACCAAAAACAATAGGAACTACAAAGCAGCAGCCTATGAAAAGGAGACCCCAAACACAGTAAGTTAAGCAAAAGGAGAAGACAGAGAAACACATAGTAGATGAAGGAGCAAGGTAAAAACCCACCAGACCAAACAAATAAAGAGGAAATAGGCAGTCTAACTGAAAAAGAATTCAGAGTACAGATTGTAAAGATGATCCAAAATCTAGGAAATAGAATGGAGAAAATACAAGAAACGATTAATAAGGACTTGGAAGAATTAAACAGCAAACAAACAATGATGACCAACATAAAAATGAAATTAAAAATTCAACAGAAGGAATCAATAGCAGAATAAATGAGGCAGAAGAAAGGATAAATGACCTGGAATATAAAAGTGTGGAAATAACTACTGCAGAGCAGAATAAAGAAAAAAGAATGAAAACAATTAAGGACAGTCTCAGAGACCTCTGGGACAACTTAAAATGCACCAACATTCGAACTATAGGGGTCCCAGAAGAAGATGAGAAAAAGAAAGGGACTGAGAAAATATTTGAAGAGATTATACTTGAAAACTTTCCTAGTATGGAAAAGAAAATAGTTAATCAAGTCCAGGAAGAGCAGAGATTCCCATACAGGATAAACCCAAGGAGAAACACGCCAAGACACATATTATACAAACTATCAAAAATTAAATACAAAGAAAAAATATTAAAAGCAGCAAGGGACAAATAACACATAAGGGAATCCCCATAGAGTTAACAGCTGATCTTTCAGCAGAAATTCTGCAAGCCAGGAGAGAGTGGCAGGACATATTTAAAGTGATGGCAGGGAAAAGACTGCAATGAAGATTACTCTACCCAGCAAGGATCTCATTCAGATTTGATGGAGAAATTAAAATCTTAGGGACAACCAAAAGCTAAGAGAATTCAGCACCACCAAACCATCTTTACAACAAATGCTAAAGGAACTTCTCTAGGCAGGAAACACAAGAGAAGGAAAAGACCTACAATAACAAACCAAAACAATTAAGAAAATGGTAATAGAAATATACATATCAGTAATTACCTTAAATGTAAGTGGATTAATTGCTCCAACCAAAAGATATAGACTGGCTGAATGGATACAAAAACAAGACCCGTATATATGCTGTCTACAAGAGACCCACCTCAGACCTAGGGACACATAGAGACTGAAAGTGAGGAGATGTAAAAACGTATTCCGTGCAAATGGAAATCTAAAGAACCTGGAGGAGCAATTCACATATCAGACAAAATAGACTTTAAAACAAAGACTATTACAAGAGACAAAGAAGGACACTACATAATGATCAAGGGATCAATCCAAGAAGAAGATATAACAATTGTAAATATTTATGTACCCAACATAGGAGCACCTCAATACATAAGGCACATGCTAACAGCATGTGGAAAATGGGAAATTGACAGTAACACAGTCATAGAAGGGGACTTTCACACCCCACTTTCACCAATGGACAGATCATCCAAAATGAAAATAAATAAGGAAACACAAGCTTTAAATGACACATTAAAGAAGATGGACTTTATTGATATTTATCGGACACTCCATCCAAAAACAACAGAATACACTTTCTTCTCAAGTGCTCATGGAACATTCTCCAGGAGAGATCATATCTTGGGTCACAAATCAAGCCTTGGTAAAATTAAGAAATTTGAAATCACATCAAGTATCTTTTCTGACTGCAATGCTATGAGACTAGATATCAATTGCAGGAAAAAAATCTGTAAAAAATACAAATACATGAAAACTAAACAATACACTACTTAATAACCAAGAGACCACTGCAGAAATCAAAACAGAAATCAAAAAATACTAGAAACAAATGACAATGAAAACATGACCACCCAAAACCTATGGGATGCACCAAAAGCAGTTATAAGAGTGAAGGTTATAGCAATAAAATCCTACCTCAAGAAACAAGAAGCATCTCAAATAAACAACCTAACATTACACCTAAAGCAATTAGGGAAAGAAGAACAAAAAAAACGAAAGTCAGCAGAAGGAAAGAAATCATAAAGATCAGACCAGAAATAAATGAAAAAGAAATGAAGGAAACAATAGCAAAGATCAATAAAACTAAAAGCTGTTCTTTGAGAAGACAAAATAAATTGATAAACCATTAGCCAGACTCATCAAGAAAAAAGAGAGAAGACTCAAATCAATAGAATTAGAAAAGTAACAACTGACACTGCAGAAATACAAAAGATCATGAGAGATAACTACAAGCAACTATATGCCAATGAAATGGACAAACTTGAAGAAATGGACACATTACTAGAAAAGCACAACCTTCTGTGGCTGAACCAGGAAGAAACAGAAAATATAAACAGACCAATCACAAGCACTGAAATTGAGACTATGATTAAAAATCTTCCAACAAACAAAAGCTCAGGATCAGATGGCTTCACAGGCAAATTCTATCAAACATTAAGAGAAACGCTAACACCTATCATTCTCAAACTCTTCCAAAATATAGCACAGGGAGGAACACCCCCAAACTCATTCTATGAGGCCACCATCACTCTGATGCAAAAACCAGAAAAAGATGTCACAAAAAAAGAAAACTACAGGCCAATATCACTGATGAACATACATGCAAAAGTCCTGCACAAAATACTAGGAAACAGAATACAACAGCACATTAAAAAGATCATACTCCATGATCAAGTGGGATTTATCCCAGGAATGCAAGGATTCTTCAATATATGCAAATCAATCCATGTGACACACCAGATTAACATATTGAAGGAGAAAAACCATATGATCATCTCAAAAGATGCAGAAAAAGCTTTTGACAAAATTCAACATCTGTTTATGATAAAAACGCTCCAGAAAGGAGGCATAGAGGGAACTTACCTCAACATAATAAAGGCCATAGGTAACAAACCCACAGCCAACATATTTATCAATGATGAAAAACTGAAAACATTCCTCTAATATCAGGAAAAAGACAAGGTTTTCCATGCTCACCACTGTTATTCAACATACTTTTGGAAGTTTTGGCCACAGCAATCAGAGAAGAAAAAGAAATAAAATGAATCCAAAAAGGAAAAGAAAAAGCCAAACTGTCACTGTTTGCAGATGACATGATACTATACATAGAGAATCCTAAAGACACTACCAGAAAACTACTAGAGCTAATCAATGAATTTGGTAAAGTAGCAGGATACAAAAATAATGCACAGAAATCTCTTGCATTCCTATACACTAATGATGAAAAATCTAAAAGAGAAATTAAGAAAACACTCCCATTTACCATTGCAACAAAAAGAATAAAATACCTAGGAATAAACCTACCGAAGGACACAAAAAACTGTATGCAGTAAACTATAAGACATTGATGAATGAATTTAATGTTGATACAAACAGATGGAGAGATATACCATGTTCTTGGATTGGAAGAATCAACATTTTAAAAATGACTCTACTACCCAAAGCAATCTAAAAATTTAATGTAATCCCTATCAAGCTACCAATGGCATTTTTCACAGAACTAGAACAAACAATTCCACAATTTATAAGGTAACACAAAAGACCCCGAATAGCCAAAGGTATCTTGAGAAAGAAAAACGGAGCTGGAGGAACCAGGCTTCCAGACTTCCGACTATACTACAAATCTACAATATTCCAGAAAGTATGGTACTGGCACAAAAACAGAAATATAGATCAATGGAACAGGATAGAAAGCCCAGAGGTAAACCCACGCACCTATGGTCACCTTATTTTTGATAAAGGAGGCAAGAATACACAATGGAGAAAAGACAGCCTCTTCATTAAGTGGTGCAGGGAAAACGGGACAGCTACATGTAAAAGAACGAAATTAGAACACTCCCTAACACCATACACAAAAATAAACTCAAAATGGATTAAAGACCTCAATGTAAGGCCAGACATTATAAAACTCTTAGAGGAAAACATAGGCTGAACCCTCTATGACATAAATCACAGCAAGATCATTTTTGACCCACGTGCTACAGAAATGGAAATAAAAACAAAAATAGACAAGTGGGACCTAATGAAACTTAAAAAGCTTTTGCACAGCAAAGGAAACTATAAACAAGACTAAAGGACATCCCTCAGAATTGGAGAAAATATTTGCAAATGAAGCAACTGACAAAGGATTAATCTACAAAATTTACAAGCAGCACATGCAACTCACTATCAGAAAAACTAAAATCCCAATCCAAAAATGGGCAAGAAACCTAAATAGATATTTCTCCAAAGATATACACATTTCCAACAAACACATGAAATGATGCTCAACATCACTAATCATCAGAGAAATGCAAATCAAAACTACAATTAGGTATCACCTTACACCGGTCAGAATGGCCATCATCAAAAAAATCTACAAACAGTAAATGCTGGAGAGGGTGTGGAAAAAGGGAACCCTCATGCACTGTTGGTGGGAGTGTAATCATTAAGTGGTGCAGGGAAAACGGGACAGCTACATGTAAAAGAACGAAATTAGAACACTCCCTAACACCATACACAAAAATAAACTCAAAATGGATTAAAGACCTCAATGTAAGGCCAGACATTATAAAACTCTTAGAGGAAAACATAGGCTGAACACTCTATGACATAAATCACAGCAAGATCATTTTTGACCCACGTGCTACAGAAATGGAAATAAAAACAAAAATAGACAAGTGGGACCTAATGAAACTTAAAAAGCTTTTGCACAGCAAAGGAAACTATAAACAAGACTAAAGGACATCCCTCAGAATTGGAGAAAATATTTGCAAATGAAGCAACTGACAAAGGATTAATCTACAAAATTTACAAGCAGCACATGCAACTCACTATCAGAAAAACTAAAATCCCAATCCAAAAATGGGCAAGAAACCTAAATAGATATTTCTCCAAAGATATACACATTTCCAACAAACACATGAAATGATGCTCAACATCACTAATCATCAGAGAAATGCAAATCAAAACTACAATTAGGTATCACCTTACACCGGTCAGAATGGCCATCATCAAAAAAATCTACAAACAGTAAATGCTGGAGAGGGTGTGGAAAAAGGGAACCCTCATGCACTGTTGGTGGGAGTGTAAATTGTTATAGCCACTATGGAGAACAGTATGGAGTTTCCTTAAAACTAAAAATAGAACTACCATGAGATGCAGCAATCCTACTACTGGGCATATACCTTGAGAAAACCATACTTCTAAAAGTGTCATGTACCACAATGTTCATTGCAGCTCTATTTACAATAGCCAGGAAATGGAAGCAACCTATGTGTTCGACTGATGAATGGATAAAGAAAATGTGGCACATATGTACCATGGAATATTAGCCATAAAAAGAAACGAAATTGAGTTATTTGTAGTGAGGTGGATGAACCTAGAGTCTGTCATACAGAGTGGAGTAAGTCAGAAGGAGAAAAACAAATACCGTATGCTAACACATATATATGGAATCTAAAAAAAAAAAAAAACTTGGTTATGGAAAACCTAGGGGCAGGACAGGAATAAAGATGCAGATGTAGAGAATGGACTTGAAGACACAGAGAGGGGAAGGGTAAGCTGGGATGAAGTGAGAGAGTGGCATGGACTAATATATACTACCAAATGTAAAATAAATAGCTAGTTTGAAGCAGCTGCATAGTGCAGGGAGATCATCTCGGTGCTTTGTGACCACCTAGATGGTTGGAATTGAGAGGGTGGGAGGGAGACGCAAGAGGGAGGAGATATGGGAATATATATATATATATATATATATATATATATATATATAGCTGATTCACTTTGTTGTAAAGCAGAAACTAACACACCATTATAAAGCAATTATACTCCAATAAAGAGGTTTAAAAAAGGAAAAAAATACATCCTCATAAATCTTGTACTACTCTGTGGGTGTGGAAATGAGAGAAAGGTGAGTTTATTTCCCACCCTTTCATATTTTTTCTTTGAGTGTCTTCCATTGGTAAGGTGCTTTACTAGTCCCTGGAATCTGGAAGCCAGCTCCCAGATAGTTGGGAAAATGAGTATTTTTTATTCTCTATAATGAATAGAAATAGTAGAGATCTGTTTGCATGTTGCTAATTCAGAGTCAGGAAGGCACAGTCTTTTATAAGATGTCAACCTCCCACTTAAAAAAAAATATTATTACAAGCAAACTATCAGAGTGGGAAACATATTTGAATTAAAAGCTCTAAGTCCTTTGTCACAGTTTTCCAACATACTAGCTAATACATCTAGAAAATAATTGACCTTTGATAATATAAATGAATTAGTTAAGTAATTAATCATTGAAAAATTAGACAAGTTAATCTCTCTAAGCCTTAGTTTCCTTATCTGTAAGAAGGAAATAATATGTGGCATCTCATTGTTGGTCTGAAATCAGTTGTATTGACGAATATGAGACTATTTTTTTACATTGTCAATTTAAAATTATTTATATGTAGGGCAGGTTTGTTTTCTGTTTGTTTTAAAAATCAAAATGTCAAAGATAGAATTTCTCCATAATTATTATTAGGATCCTTTCATAATTATTTGTAAAATAAACAATTAAAAGCAAATTTCTGAGCCCTGAAGAAACCAATAGAAGCAGATTCATATTTATTAAGGTCTCCTTTCCATCTCTCATGTGCCTTACATCAGCACAATTAAATATCTTCAATGTCTTGCCAGTGTAGCTGTTTCTCTTTCAAAATACTTAGCTAGGATTCTCTTTCCAGATATGTAATCTGAATTTGAATTTCAGAAAAGAAGGAAAATCTTTACATTTAGGCCTCCATTAGATTCCTACTTGATTTGAAATATCTGCTGTTTCATATATTTTAATTGATCTAACAAATAATTATGCTTTATTTTCCTCAGTGAAGCACATAACAAATGAGAATGGCTGCATTTTTTTTGGTGGCTGCATTTTTTATAGTCACAGGTAACAGAGAGATGATCCTTATGAAGTCCAAGTTTTATCTTTATTCATCTTTTCAAGAAAAATTATAATAAAATCTGTAGAAACTTCTGTATATAATAATTTATTATAAACTGTTAGTTTTCTATTACTACTGTAGCCTATTATCTCAAACTTACTGGCTTGAAACAATACAAATTTATTATCTTATATTTCAGTAGGTTGGGGTAGTCTGGTATGGCCCTTACTAGACTAAAATCAAGGTGTTGGCAGTGGGTTTTCCTTTCTGGAGGCTCTAGGGGAGAATCTATATCCTGGTCTTTTGGATTGTTGGCAGAATTCAGTTCCTTGTGGTTGTAGGACTAAGGTCCCTGTGTTCACACTGGCTATCATGTGAAGGCTGTTCCCAGTCTCTAGAGGCCATCTGCATTCCTTAGTTCACATCCCCCTTCCTCCATCTTCAAAGCCAGCAATGGTGGGTTTAGAAGTTCTCATGTTGTATCTCTCTGACCCACTCTTCTCTCTTCGTGTTTAATGACTCATGCAGTTACACTAGACCCATCCTAATAACCCAGAATAGTCTCCTGATCTCATGTCCTTAAGCTTTATCAAATCTACAAATTTCCTTTTGCCTTGTAAGGTAACGTATTCACAGGTTTTAAGAATTAGGATCTGGGCATCTTTGGAGTAGGGTCATTATTCTGCCTATCATAAAGATTCTTAGTTCCAAAGATATGGTAAAAATGAACAACCATGACCTAACATTAGATTGGACATCTGAAAAATAAAGACAAATGATACCACAATGTGAGGGTAACTACAAAATAAAGGAATAGAAAATGAGAAAAAATGAAGTAGCTGTTGTTTTTTTTTCAATTTCTTGAGTCCATTTTTTGTTATATGAACAAGTAAGAAGTAACAGGTAACAGTATCTGGCAACAATTAATGTTTCCTGTTTGTTTATTCTTTTTTATATAAAATCAACTATGAGGAAATTATTAGAAATAGGGTATAATGATTTCTGAATAATATGTTAACAGTGCTTGAGCTTTGAGATAAGAACTTGACAAATGTGTAAATTTGATGCAAAACTGTTTTTGAAAACGGGAGAAATTGCCATTCTTTATATTGTGTGCCAAGATTTGTGCATTTCCACTGTCAGCATTTGGTTTGATTTCAAAACTGATAAATAATGATATTTGCTATGGAAACAGCTTTGCAAAAAATAATTTTTAAAGACTATCCTTTTTGTTTCTTATAATGGTTATATTCAATTTATTGAAAAAATGTATTATGTGCATATAAAAAAATCTGTTTTCATCTGTAAAACAGATTTTAAATCATTCTAAAGTATTGATGTTCACAAAAAAACTGCTTATTTTGTTTGAAATTTTATTCCTTGTTATTGTTGTTTCTGAATGTAATTTGGACTATCGTGACATATGTTATAGCTGTTTCAAAAACTTGTAAATACTACTTTTTAGATGGTGGCACTCTATAAGGAGGGTCTATTTACATTTAGTTAAAGGCAAAATATAATATGATGAGCACACATCAGTGATTTATCTATGAAACTTACTGTTCCATGTTACATGGAACAGTTAGTAAGTTCCAGCACTTATTTATAAGAGGGCCAGAAAGATCTCAGCCCCACATAAAAACACATTTAACTGTTGAATATCAGCAAGTGGGTTTTGCTTTCCACAATGCAGTAATCTAAGTACAGTAGTTCCCCTTTATCTGCAGTTTTATTTTCCATGGTTTCAGTTACCCAAAGTCAACCATAGTCTGAAAATATTAAATGGAAAATCCCAGAAATAAACAATTCATAAGTTTTAAATTGCACGTCATTCTGATTATCATGATGAAATCTTATGCCACCCTATTCCATCCCATCTGGGATCCCCAACCATCAAAATCTTCTGCTCCTGACATCCAACCATCCACATAGTTATGGCTGGATGATCCAAGATCGACTGAAGCAGATGATCCCCCTGACCTATCATGAGAAGATCAATAGTAGCCTAATACTACGTCACAATGCCAATGTCATTCACCTCATTTCATCTCATCACGTAGGCATTTTATCATCTCACATCATCACAAGAAGAAGAAGTGAGAGTACAGTAAAATAAGATATTTTAAGAGAGAGAGAGAGTCCATAGTCACATAACTTTTATTACACTATATATTATAATTGCTCTATTTTATTATTAGTTATTGTTGTTAGTCTATTACTGTGCCTAATTTATAAATTAAACTTTATCATAGGTATGTAAAAAAACAGTATATATTGAGTTCAGTACTATCTTCTGTTTCAGGCATCCACTGGGGGTCTTGAAATGTATCGCCCTCAGAAAAGGGGGAGTGCTAATGTATCTAGCATTTATTAAGAACTTATTATGTGCCATGTATTGTTATAAGTGCTTTGCATGGATTGTCTCATTAAATCTTCACATTATATTTCTCATTTACATATGAGAAAACTGAGGCCTAGGGAAGTAAAATTTCTTGCCCAAAGTCACACTCAAGAAGAACTAGGTCTCATACACAAGTCATTGGACACATTCTTATTCACTATGTCTTAGTCATTCCTAGTATATCAAGACACTGTACCAAGTCATTAAGTTTAGGTGTTAATTCAATTAAGGAGCATGGCTTTGCAATTTAATAAGTACTAACACAAGGGGAAGATGTGAAACAGCATATTGTAGGAAAAATAATTGTGGACTTGGAATCAGAGGGCCTGGGTTCTAGCCCCATGCTCTTCATTTGTCTGATGTGTGACATTGGATAAATTGTTTAACATTTCTCAACCTTGGTTACCTCACTGGTGAAATGGGAATAATACTTCACTGTGTTGTTAGAAAATTTAAATGAAATGATGTTTATGAAAGTACTTTGCACTATACACATTTTAGATATCAATTATAGGTCTTTAAAAAGGTTGGGTGAGGGCTTTTTGTCAGTAGTAGAGCATGTGATAGTAAGAATTATGCCAGTGTAAAACCACAGCAACACCATTTTTAATGCATGGTGTTTAACATGGTGGCACTGAATCATTAAGTTTTTACTCTCTTCTTCCTTTTCTTTTACATATGAATTGGTATTTAAAATAAGATTTTTATAGACCTTAATGACATTCTAGGAAAACCCATTCTACACTTGATCTTTTGTTTCTCAATATAATTGTAGAACTATGTGTTATGTAGTAAACGTACAGAAACCCAGTAGTATACATAACCCAAAGCATGTCATTTTGCCTATTTTCCCCCTCAGAGCCTTTTATAAATCTGAAATTTGGAAGCTAATGTCTTTCTTTTACCCGTAGCACTTTATTCTTGAAACTGCCTTCTTTCTTCTATGACTTGGCTCTATCCTGACATTCTTTCCTTTCTGGCTACTTTTTTTTCTGTATTTCATTGGTCAGCTTCTTTCCCTCCTTCAAATTTAGATGTTCCCTAACATTATTTCCTCAGAACTCTTTTTTCTGTAAATATTTTCTCGCTTAAAAATCCTGTCCATGTCTGTGGTTTTTACTTCCAGCTCTAGGGAAATTATATCATTTGTGATATATCACAAATTATATCATTTGTCTGCTAAAATTCTCCAATGCTTCACACTTGTTTCCTAAGATAAATATTTTCCTGACCCTGGCATTGTAATTCTTAAACACAGTAGTGTCCTGAAAAGGGTTCGTCAACTTGCTCTCAATAAGTAAATAACAGTGCTGATTTGGAGAATTTGCCAAATTCTGTGGTGTAAATTCTTCTACTATGGCCAGTTTCAGGCTAACAATATGATGTCACTGAATGCAGACATGAAAAGAGATGCTAATAGTCACCTCTGGCAAACTAGTGTGAAGTAATTCCAATACACCACTGCATTTACCACATCTTCAAATGTTATCTCTAGTTTTATTGCTTCTTTCTGCAGCAAATTAGATTAAACAATTGTTTGCTGAATGTGCACCACGCATTTCTACCTGTATACTTTATAAATTGTTATTTTGTTCATGTTATTGACTAAATTTGGAAAAGCCTCACACTCCACCTTTACCTAACTGAAATCCTAATCAGCTTTTAAAGGATAGTTCCTTGAAGATTTTTCTGGTATCAACACTAACTTACTCTATAATGTTTTACTTTGTGAGTTGCTTTTACAAAATTCCAAACCTCTCTATCTTTTTTCCATCATCAAGGTTCTTAATCTTGAGTCCAGGGATTTGTTCTTCCTCCCAGTAGTACTCAGCCCAGCCTTGCTTATATCCTTAATACCTACAAATTGATAGCTGATGGACAGATCGATATCTCACTTGCAGCTAATTGATATGGTTTGATTTATTCTAGTGATACATTTAAACTCTCTCCTTCCCCATTTTGTAAAGTAGCAGACACAAGTTTTCTTGAAACAGATCACCAATACCCAAAAAACCACTTGTTTAACCTTGTGTAGACTTGACCTATATCCAGTGAATCATTGCAGTGCACAATTGTCTTTAATAATTAATTTAATATTAGAAACTTAATTGATCATAAAATTTCACTATTGTAAGAAAATTAATACCACCAAAATCCCAGTGCTTTATCTGCTTTTGGGCTGCATAACATTTGAATGGGGTTAATTCATTGGCTAGGACCTCTGAAGCAATATTTATCTTCTATAATGCTCCTAATTTGTATTTTACTTGTAACATTATTTAAACATATTTCTCTCCTTCCTCCCTAGTTTAAGCAAAATATCACAGAGAAAGAAATGTCCCTTAAGTATTCAAATGATAGTTGCATTTTCTCTAGAAAGCATCAAGAAAGGAGGGCACTTGCCAGAAGCATGGGTGAGTGGTACTCTGAGAATCCATGTGTGTAAGTAATTAGAGTACAGGCTCTTAGAAAATTCTCCAGTTACTATTAACTGAATTATAACTGATGTCAACTCTTAATTTGACCTTTTCTGTTATTTGCCACTCTAAATTCTCTTTGGCAAATTTATATCTCAAGCTAACTCAGGTGGCCTAGGATATATTTAACTACTTTTATTGAATTAAGCAATCAACAAATATACACAAAATGCTTATAATATAGTTTCTGCTCAAAGAACATGGCGAGACAATTGAGGAACAGAAAGAGTAGGCAATTTGGCCACTTCGACACAGATAGTAAGCATTACACCAAAATCAGAACACAGGTGTGCATGTTATTTGCCCTATAACTCATTGCCTGACCACCTTCATAAAATTTCTGAACACTGAGTGTGCTGTTTTTTCCTGTTAAGAAAAGGGTTCATCCATTAGAGACTTCTAGATAACATGGCAGGAAAGGTCAGTGGGATCCAGCTGTAGAACATCAGGAGTTTCAGGGTAAAGTGTTAATATTTTATTTTATAGAGTAGTGTGATCAAAACACTGTTTTTGAAAGGTAAATCTATTGGTCATTTGCAGGGTGGATTAGAATAGCGGGAAATTAAGTCTGCTTTTGCTCAGAAAATTGAGATTTGGGAGCATGCTATAGTTTAAGCAAAGCAGTTAGAAAGGAAAATTATCTTAAAATTATATAACATCTTTCACAATCAAATGAATTCGCTGCTTTGAATTATCCCCTGTATTAGATTTTCCTTTCTTTGGCATCTTCCTTTTATGGATAATTAAGAATTGGCTCTATTATTGCTATAATATATCATGACAAATATTTTCCCTGTAGGGTAGTGTATGGAATAGTATTTCTAAGTAACAAATCATTCACAGCTTTAAGCCAGACTTAAACATGGATTCTCTCATCACATTTGATATTTCTAAACTGATTAATGGATTTTTTGGAACACCAGTAAATTATCAATATAAAAAAATAAAGAGAAAGATTGTGTGTTTGGCAAAGCTTCGTGATTAGTAGTGTCTGCTTCTGAAAGTAATTATATTTATATTTCCTTTTTAAGGCTGCACATTTTTCAAATTCATTCTAGGTAAAACACTGAAAACTGTCAGCTCTGTTTTTCTAATTGTCTCTTTCTATTTGGAAGAAAACCAGTAGAATCCAGAAAGAGTTTGCTAGAAATTATTGGAAAATAATCGATCTTGGAGAGAGTTCAGTAACCTTATGATAAAAAGAACTTAAATGATAAATCTATATATCTTAAAAAAGATTGTTTTGCATATATTCCAACTTATTTTTATAAAAATGCCAAGATATGTATATTACTAACTCATTTGATATAATTTGGAGTGTTGTAATATGACTATGAATTTTTAAAATTCTATAATCATGTAAGCATAGAGTTGTATAGTCATATAAGATCAAAGACATAGACATTTTCATATTCTAGGCAGTATCACAGTAGGTTGAGGTAGTCATTTCACCTTATGGGTCACATTTATTATTTTAAGGACAGGATGGTGTTATTGATTTTGACACCCAAAATGATACCAGAAGCTCTGTAAGATTCCGCAGGGATACCAGTAGTAGAAGACTGTACTTACAATGACTCTTTATCCTGCTCTCATTTTATATGAGGAATGCTCAGTGACATCACCATTAATTTTAAAGCACAGATTCATATGTAAACACATACCCATCAGTGACTATATATGAGCCACTTGCTTATATTTTTATTCAAGCACCAATATACAATATTCATGTGGATGCATGAATTTCCACAGCAAAATTATAGTGGTCAGTAATTCTTGGCTTTACGAAAACTGTGGAGTCCAAAGACGAATCATCTCTATCTAATCCTCTGTCGATGGACATTTAGGTTGCTTCCATGTCCTGGCTATTGTAAATAGTGCTGCTATGAACATTGGGGTGCATGTGTCTTTTTGAATTATGGTTTTCTCTGGGTATATGCCCAGTAGTAGGATTGCTGGGTCATATGGTAGTTCTATTTTTAGTTTTTTAAGGAACTTCCATACTGTTTTCCATAGTGGCTGTATCAATTTACATTCCCACAAGCGGTGTATAAAGGATCATTTTCTCCACACCATCTCTAGCATTTATTGTTTGTAGATGTTTTGTTGATGGCCATTCTGACCAGTGTGAGAACCTCATTGTTGTCTTGATTTGCATTTCGCTAATAATTAATGATGTTGAGCATTTTTCATCTGTTTGTTGGTCATCTGTAAGTCTTCTTGGAGAAATGTCTATTTAGGTCTTCCGCCCATTTTTAAATGTTGATTATTGAATTAAGAACATTCTCCTTTTGTAATATATGAATTTAAAGCAAGAAGTTTTCTCTAAAAATACTTTACCTGCAGCCCCCCTGAGTTGGCATGCTATGTTTTTATACAATTCACAATTTTCTAATTTCCTTTATAATTTCTTTTTATCACCTTTTCCAATATAATTATGTTTTGTTTAGGGGACATAGTCTATAGGAATTCGATTTTTTGGCATTCTTTAATATTAATACTTAATTTATGGACTCATATATTCTATCTGTGTTAACATTTTATCTACACCTGAAAACAATGTTTCCATTAATCCCCAAATCTGCAGGATCACCATATTAATGCTTCACTGCATGCCTACTAATTTTTAATGTGTATTAGGCATAATGGTTTACACAGTATAGACAATATGAATTCCAATGTCTTTTTTTTTAACATCTTTATTGAGGTATAATGGCTTTACATTGTTGTGTTAGTTTCTCCTGTAAAACAAAGTGAATCAGCTACATGTATATGTATATCCCCATATCCCCTCCCTCTTGCGTCTCCCTAACACCCTCCCTATCCCACCCTTCTAGGTGGTCACAAAGCACTGAGCTGATCCCCCTGTGCTATGCGGCTGCTTCCCACTAGCTATCTATTTTACATTTGGTAGTGTATATATATCCATGTCACTCTCTCACTTCATCCCAGCTTACCCTTCCCCCTACTGGTGTCCTCAAGTACATTCTATAAGTATGACTCTTCATTCCAGTCCTGCCCCAGGGTTCTTCAGAATCTTTTTTTATTTTATTTTATTTTAGATTCCATATATATGTGTTAGGGTATGGTATTTCTTTTTCACTTTCTGACTTACTTCACAGTATGACAGTCTCTAGGTAGATTCAATTCACTACAGAAAACTCAATTTCATTTCTTTTTAAATGAAAAATATTCATTTTATTTGCTGAGTAATATCCCATTGTATATATGTGCCATATCTTCTTTATCCATTCATCTGTCAATGGACACTTAGGTTGCTTCCATGTCCTGGCTATTGTAAATAGTGCTGCCATGAACATTGTGGTTCATGACTCTCTTTGAGTTAAGGTTTTCTCAGGGTGTATGCCCAGTAGTGTGATTGCTGTGTCATATGGTAGTTCTATTCTTAGATTTTTAAGGAACCTCCATACTGTTCTCCATAATGGCAGTAACAATTTACATTCTCACCAACAGTGCAAGAGGGTTCCCTTTTCTCCACACCCTCTCCATCATTTATTGTTTGTAGATTTTTTAATGATGGCCATTCTGACCAATGTGAGGTGATACCTCATTGTAGTTTTGATTTGCGTTTCACTAATGATTAGTGATGTTGAGCATCCTTTCATTTGTTTGTTGCCCATCTGTATATGTTCATTGGAGAAATGTCTATTAAGGTCTTCTGCCCATTCTTGAATTGAGTTCTTTGTTTTCATGTTACTGAGCTGCATGGAGCTCCTTGTAAATTTTGGAGATTAATCCTTTGTCAGTTAATTCATTTGCAAATATTTTCTCCCATTCTGAGGGGTGTCTTTTTGTCTTATTTATGGCTTCCTTTGCTGTGCAAAATCTTTTAAGTTTCATTAGGTTCCATTTGTTTATTTTTGTTTTTATTTCCATTTCTCCAGGAGGTGGGTCAAAAAGGACGTTGCTGTGATTTATGTCATAGAGTGTTCTGCCTATGTTTTCCTCTAAGAGTTTTATAGTGTCTGGCCTTACATTTAGGTCTTTAATCCATTTTGAGTTTCTTTTTGTGTATGGTGTTAGGGAGTGTTCTGATTTCATTCTTTTACATGTAGCTGTCCAGTTTTCCCAGCACCACTTATTGAAGTGACTGTCTTTTCTCCATTGTATATTCTTGCATCCTTTATCAAAAATAAGGTGACCATATGTGCATGGGTTTACCTTTGGTCTTTCTATTTTGTTCCGTTGATCTATATTTCTGTTTTTGTGCCAGTACCATACTCTCTTGATTACTGTAGCTTTATAATATAGTCTGAAGACAGGGAGCCCGATTCCTCCAGCTTCATTTTATTTTTCAACATTGCTTTAGCTAGTTGGGGTCTTTTGTGTTTCCATACAAATTGTAAAATTTTTTGTTCAAGTTCTGTGAAAAATGCCATTGGTAACTTGATAGGAATTGCATTAAATCTGTAGATTGTTTTGGGTAGTAGAGTTATTTTCACAAAGTTGATTCTTCCAATTGAAGAACATGGTATTTCTCTCCATCTGTTTGTATCAACTTTAATTTCTTTCATCAGTGTCTTATAGTTTTCTGCACACAAGTCTTTTGTCTCTTAGTTAGGTTTATTCCTAGGTATTTTATTCTTATTATTGCAATGGTAAATGGGAGTGTTTCCTTAATTTCTCTTTCAGATTTTTCACCATTAGTGTATAGCAATGCAAGAGATTTCTGTGCGTTAATTTTGTATCCTACTACTTTACAAATTCATTGATTAGCCCTAAATAGTTTTCTGGTAGCATCTTTCAGATTCTCTATGTATAGTATCATGTCATATATAGTCTGAAGACAGGGAGCCCGATTCCTCCAGCTTCATTTTATTTTTCAACATTGCTTTAGCTAGTTGGGGTCTTTTGTGTTTCCATACAAATTGTAAAATTTTTTGTTCAAGTTCTGTGAAAAATGCCATTGGTAACTTGATAGGAATTGCATTAAATCTGTAGATTGTTTTGGGTAGTAGAGTTATTTTCACAAAGTTGATTCTTCCAATTGAAGAACATGGTATTTCTCTCCATCTGTTTGTATCAACTTTAATTTCTTTCATCAGTGTCTTATAGTTTTCTGCACACAAGTCTTTTGTCTCTTAGTTAGGTTTATTCCTAGGTATTTTATTCTTATTATTGCAATGGTAAATGGGAGTGTTTCCTTAATTTCTCTTTCAGATTTTTCACCATTAGTGTATAGCAATGCAAGAGATTTCTGTGCGTTAATTTTGTATCCTACTACTTTACAAATTCATTGATTAGCCCTAAATAGTTTTCTGGTAGCATCTTTCAGATTCTCTATGTATAGTATCATGTCATCTGCAAATAGTGACAGTTTTATTATTCTTTTCCAATTTGAATTCCTTATTTTTCTTTTTCTTCTCTGATTCTTGTGGCTAACATTTCCAGTGCTATATTGAATAATAGTGGTGAGAGTGGGCCACCTTGTCTTGTTCCTGATCTTTGTGGAAATGATTTCAGTTTTTTACCATTGATAACGATATTGGCTATGGGTTTGTCATCTATGGCCTTTATTATTTTGAGGTAAGTTCCCTCTCTGACTACTTTCTCGAGGGTTTTTATCATAAATGGGTGTTGAATTTTATTGAAATCTTTTTCTTCATCTATTGAGTGATCATATGATTTTTCTCCTTCAATTTTTTTAATATGGTGTATCACATTGATTGATTTGTGTATATTGAAGAATGCTTGCATTCCTGGGAGAAATCCCAATTGATCATGTTGTATGATCCTTTTAATGTGCTGTTGGATTCTCTTTGCTAGTATTTTGTTGAGGATTTTTGCGTCTATGTTTATCAGTGATATTGGCCTGTAGTTTTCTTTTTTTGTGACATCTTTGTCTGGTTTTGGTATCAGGGTGATGCTGGCCTCATAGAATGAGTTTGGGAGTGTTCCTCGCTCTGATATATTTAGGAAGAGTTTGAGAAGGATAGCTGTTAGTTCTTCTCTAAATGTTTGATAGAGTTCACCTGTGAACCCATCTGGTCCTGGGGTTTTGTTTGTTGGAAGATTTTTCATTACAATTTCAATTTCAGTGTTTCTGATTTGTCTGTTTATATTTTCTATTTCTTCGTGGTTCAGTCTTAGAAGGTTGTGCTTTACTAAGAATGTGTCAGTTTCTTCCAGGTTGTCCATTTTATTGGCATATAGTTGCTTGTAGTAATCTCTCATGATCCTTTGTATTTGTGCAGTGTCAGTTGTTACTTCTCCTTTTTTATTTCTAATTCTATTGATTTGAGTCTTCCCCTTTTTTTTTTCTTGATGTGTCCCGCTAATGTTTTATCAATTTTGTTTATCCTCTCAAAGAACCATCTTTTATTTTTATTGATCTTTGCTACCGTTTCCTTCATTTCTTTTTCATTTATTTTTGATCTGATCTTTATGCTTTCTTTCCTTCTGTTAACTTTGGATTTAGTTTGTTCTTCATTCTCTAGTTACCTTATGTGTAATGGTTGGAGGAAAACATAGGCAGAACACTATTTTTTGTGTGTGTGTGGTACACGGCCTCTCACTGCTGTGGCCTCTCCCATTGCAGAGCACAGGCTGTAGACTCACAGGCTCAGCAGCTATGGCTCACGGGCCCTGCCGCTCCACGGCACTTAGGATCTTCCTGGACCGGGACACGAACCCTTGTCCCCTGCTTCGGCAGGCGGACTCTGAACCACTGCACCACCAGGGAAGCCCAGGCAGAACCCTTTTTGCAATAAATTGCAGCAAGATCCTTTTTGAACCACCTCTTAGTATAATGAAAATAAAAATAAAAATAAACAAATGGACCTACTTAAACTTAAAAGCTTTTGCACAGAAAAGGAAAGCATAAACAAGACAAAGACAACCCTTAAAATGGGAGAAAATATTTGCAAGTGAAGCAGCTGACAAAGGATTAATCTCTAAATATACAAGCAGCTCATGCAGCTCAATATGAAAAAAACAAACAGCCCAATAAAAAAATAGGTGCAAGATCTAATAAGACATTTCTACAAAGAAGACATACAGAGGGCAAACAAACACATGAAAGGATGCTTACCATCACTAATTATAAGAGAAATGCAAATCAAAATTAAAATGTGATATCACCTCACATCAGTCAGAATGACCATGATTAAAAAATCTAGAAAAAATAAAAGCTGGATAGAGTGTGGAGGAAATGCAACCCTCATGCACTTTTGATGGGAATGTAAATTGATACAGGCACTATGGAAAACAGTATGGAGGTTCCTTAAAAAAACTAAAAATAGAACTACCTTATGACGCAGCAGTCCCACTACTTAGCGTATA
This sequence comes from Physeter macrocephalus, assembly GCF_002837175.3. Classification (NCBI taxonomy): domain Eukaryota; kingdom Metazoa; phylum Chordata; class Mammalia; order Artiodactyla; family Physeteridae; genus Physeter; species Physeter macrocephalus. Next base: position 62,542,577 of record NC_041234.1, read on the forward strand.
CCCTGAGAAAACCATAATTCAATAGTCATGTGCACCCCAACGTTTATTTCAGCAGTATTTACAATAGCTTGGACATGGAATTAACCTAAATTTCCATAAACAGAGAAATGGATGAGGTAGATGTGGTACATATATACAATGGAATATTACTCAGCCATAAAAAGGAATGAAATTGGGTCATTTGTAGAGATGTGGATGAATCTAGAGACTGTCATACAGGGTGAAGTAAGTCAGAAAGAGAAAAACAAATATCATATATTAACACATATATGTGGAAAATAAAAAGATGTTATAGACAATCTTATTTACAAAGGAGGAATAGAGACACTTATGTAGGGAACAAATGTATGAATACCAAGGGGAAAGGGAGGTGGGTACAAGGAATTGGGAGATTGGGATTGACACATGTACACTATTTATACTATGTGTTAAATAAATAACTAACAAGAACATAATGTATAACACAGGGAACTCTACTTAATGCACTGTGGTGACCTAAATGGGAAGGAAATCCAAAAAACAGGGGATATCTGTATATGTATAACTGATTCACTTTGCTGTACAGCAGAATGTAACAAAACATTGTAAAGCAACTATACTCCAATAAAATTAATTAAGAAAAAGAAAATTTTGTAGATAAAATTTTGATTTTGGATGGGGCAAAGATTCCTAGAAAAATTCCAAACCACAATCCATGAAACAAAATAATGATTTCGTGGACTAAATAAAAATTTTAAAAAAGAATTGTTATGAATGGAAAGCAGTGGCGACTGCTGCAGCTGGCTCAGCTGCACAGGCTGTACCCCCTCTCAGCCTGTGAGAGGAGGAATCTAGTGGAGGACCTGCACCAACAAAACCAAGGAGGAAATCAAGGGTCATCCCTCTTCTGAATGAGTTTAGCCTGATCCACCAGGAAGGGGCTCTCCCAGGAGTCACAGTGGTGGGGGTCTGTGGGGGCAGAATCCAGGGCATGCAGGTCCACAGGGGCCTGGTTCAGGTTCTTTTCCATGAGCACGGTGGCTCCCAATTAGTCTTCTGTTTTACCCCACTCATCTTGGGGAGGTTTCTTGTTGTCCTGGATGATAGGGTGGCCGCCGAAATGGTTTTGCATTTTCAAGACACTTGGCGCCCTCATGCTTCTCCTTGGACAATTTCCAGAAAAGTGTCTCATGCTCTCCAGAGCCACCATAGATATAGAAGCCCAGAGTGAGCCGTATGGCTGACAGGGTCTTGGTGCTCCAGCTGGTTGTCAGGCCTGAGATTCTGAGGTGGGAGATCTGAGTTCAGGACATTGGACCACCAGAGACCTCCTGGCCTGATGTAATATCAATCAGCAAGAGTTCTCCCAGAGATCTCCATCTCAATGCTAAGTCCCAGCTTTACTCAATGACCAGCAAGCTAAAGTGCTGGACACCCCATGCCATACAACTAGCAACACAGGAACACAACCCCACCAATTAGCAGAGAGGCTGCCTAAAACCTTAAGTTCACAGACATCCAAAACACACCATCACACACAGTCTTGCTGACCAGAAAGAAAAGATCTAGCTTCATTGACCAGAACAAAGGCACCAGTCCCCTCCACCAGGAACTCTACACAACCCACTGTACCATCCGTGCACACTGGCGGCAGACACCAAAAATAACGGGAACTATGAACTTGCAGCCTGTGAAAAGGAGACCACAAACACAGTAAGGTAAGCAAAATGAGAAGACAGAGACATACACAGCAGATGCAGGAGCAAAGTAAAAACCCACCAGACCAAAAAAATGAAGAGGAAATAGGCAGTTAACTTGAAAAAGAATTCAGAGTAACAATAGTAAAGATGATCAAAAATATTGGAAATAGAATGGAAAAAATACAAGAAATGTTTAACAAGGACCTAAAAGAACTAAAGAGCAAACAAACAATGATGAACAACAACATAAATGAAATTTAAAATTCTCTAGAAGGAATCAATAGCAGAATAAATGATGAAGAAGACTGGATAAGTGACCTGGAAGATAAACTAATGGAAATAACTACCACAGAGCAGAATAAAGAAAAAAGATGAAAAGAATTGAGGATATTATCAGAGACCACTGGGACAACATTAAGCACAACAACATTCGAATTATACAGCTGCCAGAAGAAGAAGAGAAAAAGAAAGGGACTGAGAAAATATTTGAAGAGATTATAGTTGAATTCTTCCCTAATATGGGAAAGAAAATCGTCATTCAAGTCCAGGAAGTGCAGAAAGTCCCATACAGGATAAATCCAAGGAGAAACTCGCCAACACACATATTAATCCAGCTATCAAAATTTAAATTAAAATAAGCATATTAAAAGCAGCAAGTGAGGGTTTCCCTGGTGGCATGGTGGTAGGGAGTCCGCCTGCCAATGCAGGGGACATGGGTTCAATCCCTGGTCTGGGAAGAACCCACATGCCGCGGATCACCTGGGCCTGTGCACCACAACTACTGAGCCTGCACTCTAGAGCCTGCGAACCACAACAACTGAGCCCACATGCTAAAGCTGTTGAAGCCCGAGCACCAGATCCCATGCTCTGCAACAAGAGAAGCCACCACAATCAGAAGCCTGCACATTGTAATGAAGACTAAATAAATAAATTTATTTTTTAAAAAAGCAAATGTGTACATTAAAAAAATAAAAGCAGCAAGGGAAAAGCAACAAATAATATACAAGGGAAACCCCATAAGGTTAACAGCTAATCCTTTAGCACAATCTCTGCAAGCCAGAAGGGAGTGGAAGGACATATTTAAAGCGATGAAAGGGAACAACCTACAACCAAGATTACTGTACACAGCAAGGCTCTCATTCAGATTTGACAGAGAAATTAAAACATTTGCAGACAAGCAAAAGCTAAGAGAATTCAGCACCACCAAACCAGCTTTACAACAAATGCTAAAGGGAATTCTTTAGGCTGGAAACACAGGAGAAGGAAAAGACCTACAATAACAAACCAAAAACAATTAAGAAAATGGTAATAGGAACAAACATATCGATAATTACCATAAATATAAATGGATTAAATGCTCCAACCAAAAGACATAGCCTGGCTGAAAGCATACAAAAACAAGACTCATATATATGTTGTCTACAAGAGACCCACTTCAGACCTAAGGACACATACAGACTGAAAGTGAGAGGATGGAAAAAGATATTCCATGCAAATGGAAAACAAAAGAAAGCTGGAGTAGCAATTCTCGTATCAGACAAAATAGACTTTAAAATAGAGACTATTACAAGAGACAAAGAAGGACACTCTGTAATGATAAAGGGATCAATCCAAGAAAAAGATATAGGTATTGTAAATATTTATGCACCCAACATAGGAGTACCTCCATACATAAGGCAAATACTAACAGCCATAAAATGGGAAATCAACAGTAATACATTTACAGTCGGGGAATTTAACACCCCACTTGCACCAATGGACAGATCAACCAAAATGAAAATAAATAAGGAAACACAAGATTTAAATGTCACATTACACAAGATGGACTGAATTGATATGGACATTCCATCCAAAAACAACAGAATAAACTTTCTTCTCAAGTGCTCAATGAACATTGTCCAGGATAGATTATACCATGGGTGACAAATCAAGCCTTGGTACATTGAAGAAAATTGACATTGTATCAAGTATCTTTTCCGACCACAACACTATGAGACTAGATATCAATTACAGAAAAATTTCTGTAGAAAATGTAAAAACAGGGAGGCTAACCAATACACTACTAAATCACCAGGAGCTCACAGAAGAAATCAAAGAGGAAATTAAAAAAATACCTAGAAACAAATGTAATGAAAACAAGACGACCCAAAACATATGGGATGCAGCTAAAGCAGTTCTAAGAGGGAAGTTTATAGCAATGCAACCCTACCTTAAAAAACAAGAAAAATCTCAAAAAACGTAACCTTACACCTAAAGCAATTAGGGAAAGAAGAACAAAAAACCCGCAAACTTAGCAAAAGCTAAGAAATGATAAAAATTAGAACAGAAATAAATGAAAAAGAAATGAAGGAAATGATAGCAAAGATCAATAAAACTAAAAGGTGGTTCTTTGAGAAGATAAAATTGATAAAACATTAACCAGGCTCATCAAGAAAAAAAGGGAGAAGAGTCAAATCACCAGAATTAGAAATGAAAAAGGAGAAGTAACAAATGACACTGCAGAAATACAAAGGATCATGAGAGATTCCTACAAGCAATTATATGCCAATAAAATGGATAACCTGGAAGAAATGGACAAATTCTTAGAAAGGTATAACCTTCCAAGACTGAACCAGGAAGAAATAGAAAATATAAATAGACAAATACAAGCACTGAAATTGAAACTGTGATTAAAAATCTTCTAACAAACAAAAGCCCAGGACCAGATGGCTTCACAGGTGAATTCTATCAAACATTTAGAAAAGAGCTAACACCAGTCCTGCTCAAACTCTTCCAAAATATAGCAGCGTGAGGAACACCCCTGAACTCATTCTATGAGACCACCATCACCCTGATGCCAAAACCAGAAAAAGATACCATTAAAAAGGAAAATAACAGGCCAATATTACTGATGAACAAAGATGCAAAAATCCTCAACAAAATACTAGCAAACAAAATCCAACAGCACATTAAAAGGATCATACACCATGATAGAGTAAGGTTTATCCCAGGAATACAGTGTTTCTTCAATATACACAAATCATTCAATGTGATAAGCCATACTAACAAATTGAAGGAGAAAAACCATATGATCATCTCAATAGATGCAGAAAAAGCTTTTGAAAAAATTCGACACCCATTTATGATTAAAAAAAAAAAAAACCCTCCAGAAATTGGGCCTAGAGGGAACTTACCTCAACATACTAAAGGCCATATATGAGAGACACACAGCCAACATCGTTCTCAATGGTGAAAAACTGAAGCCATTCCCACCAAGATCAGGAACAAGACAAGGTTGCCCACTCTCACCAATATTATTCTACATAGTTCCGGAACTTTTAGCTACAGCAATCAGAGAAGAAAAAGAAATAAAAAGAATCCAAATTGGAAAAGAAGAAATAAAACTGTCACTGTTTTCAGATGACATGATACTATATGTACAGAATCCTAAAGATGCTACCAGAAAATTAGTAGAGCTAAACAACGACTTTGGTAAAGTAGCAGGATACAAAATTAATGCACAGAAATCTCTTGCATTCCTATACACTAATGATGAAAAATCTGAAAGAGAAATTAAGGAAACACTCCCATTTCCCATTGCAACAAAAAGAATAAAATTCCTAGGAATAAACCTACCTTATTAGACAAAAGGCCTGTATGCAGAAAACTATAAGACACTGATGAAAGAAATTAAAGTTGATACAAACAGATGGAGAGATATTCCATGTTCTTGGATTGGAAGAATCAACATTGTGAAAATGACTCTACTATACAAAATAATCTGCAGATTCAATGCAATCCCTATCAAACTACCAATGTTATTTTTCACAGAACTAGAACAAAAATTTCACAATTTGTATGGAACACACTAGACCCTGAATAGCCAAAGCAAACTTGAAAAAGAAAAACGGAGCTGGAGAAATCAGGCTCCCTGACTTCAGACAATACTACAAAACTACTGTCATCAAGACAGTCTGGTACTGGCACAAAAACAGAAATATAGATCAATGGAACAGGATAGAAAGCCCAGAGATAAACTCACACACATATGGTCACCTTATCTTTGATAAAGGAGGCAAGAATATACAATGGAGAAAAGACAGCCTCTTCAATAAGTGGTGCTGGGAAAACTGGACAGCTACATGTAAAAGTATGAAATTAGAACACTCCCTAACACCACACACAAGAATAAACACAAAATGGGTTAAAGCTTTTGACCCACCTCCTAGAGAAATGGAAATAAAAACAAAAATACACAAATGGCACCTAATGAAACTTAAAAGCTTTTGCACAGCAATGGAAACCATAAACAAGATGAAAAGACAACCCCAACAATGGGAGAGAATATTTGCAAACAAAGCAACTGACAAATGATTAATCTCCAAAATATACAAGCAGCTCGTGCAGCTCAATATCAAAAAACAAACAACCCAATTCAAGAATGGGAAGAAGACCTAATTAGACATTTCTCCAAGGAAGATGTACAGATTGCCAACAAACACATGAAAGTGTGCTCAACATCGCTAATCATTAGAGAAATGCAAATCAAAACTACAATGAGATATCATCTCACACTGGTCATGATGGCCATCATCAAAAATTCTACAAACAATAAATGCTGGAGAGGGTGTGGAAGAAAGGGAATCCTCGTACACTGTTTGTGGGAATGTAAATTGATACAGCCACTATGGAGAACAGTATGGAGGTTCCTTAAAAAGCTAAAAATAGATCTACCATATGACCCAGCAATCCCACTACTGGGCATATACACTGAGAAAACCATAATTCAAAAGAGACATGTACCACAATGTACATTTCAGCACCATTTACAATAGCCAGGACATGGAATCAACCTAAGTGTCCATCGACAGATGAATTGTTAAAGAAGATGTGGCACATATATGCAATGGAATATTACTCAGCCATAAAAAGAAACGTAATTCAGTTATCTGTAGTGAGCTGGATGGACCTAGAGTCTGTCATACAGAGTGAAGTATGTCAGAAAGAGAAAAACAAATACTGTGTGCTAACATATATGGAATCTGAAAAAAAAAAAGCATGGTTTTGAAGAACCTAGGGGCAGCACAGGAAGAAAGATGCAGATGTAGAGAATGGACTTGAGGACTCTGGGAGGGGGAGGGGTATGCTGGGACAAAGTGAGAGAGTGGCATTGACATATATACACTACCAAATGTAAAATATATAGCTAGTGGGAAGCAGCTGCATAGCACAGGGAGATTAGTTCAGTGCTTTTTGTCCAACTAGAGGGGTGAGATAGGGAGGTTGGGAGGGAGACACAAGAAGGGAGAAGGGATATGGGGATAAATGTGTACATATAGCTAATTAACTTTGTTAAACAACAGAAACTAACAAACCATTGTAAAGGAATTATACTCCAATAAAGATGTTAAAAGAAGGATTAATTTCACAAAGAAAAAATATAACAATTGTAAAAATTTATGTATCTGCCCATTTTTTGATTGGGTTGTGTTTTTCTTTGATATTGAGTTGCATGATATCAAAAAAACAACCCAGTCACAAAATGGGTCCATCAACAGAGGAATGTGTAAAGAAGATGTGGTACATATATACAATGGACTATTACTCAGCCATAAAGAGGAAGGAAGTTGGTTCATTTGTAGAGACGTGTATGGACCTAGTGTCATATAGATTGAAGTAAGTCAGAAAGAGGAAAACAAATATTGTATATTAACTCATATACATGGAATTTAGAAAAATTGTATAGATGACCTTGTTTGCACAGCAGAAATAGAGACACAGATGTAGAGAACAAATGTATGGATACCAAGGGGGTAAGGGGTGGGGTGGGAACATTGGGAGATTGTGATCGACACATATACACTATTGATGTTATGTATAAGATAGCCAACTGATGGGAACATAGTATGTAGCACAGGAAACTCTACTTAATGCACTCTGGTGACCTAAAAACCTAAATCCAAAAGGGAGGGGATATATGTATATGTATGGCTGATTCATTTTGCTGTGCAGTAGAAGCTGACACAATATTGTAAGGCAACTATGCTCCAATAAGAAGAATTAATAAAAAACAAAGAAGAATCATAAGTTCACAGTGTCAAAGACTTCTCAATTGCCAGCCCGTTGGCTTCAGAAACGTCTTTTGAAGAATCATGAAGAATTCTTGGCTGCGTTAGTCTTGAGGTAGTTGTAAATAATTCATTTGAATTGCCTCTGGTTTCCCCACATCAGATTAGCTAATTTTCCGCATTCAATTGTAAACATAAAGCAAAATTCTGCCTTTCCTCCCTGACCAGCCTTCATCACCAAATGGTACTCAAGGATAAATGATACATTTATAAATCCATCAATTCCATTACTCAGAGATGGTTAGAGTTATCTTTCTTGACCATTTCTATCAATAGCTGGTCAGGTGACAAGGTCAAACTCTCAAATGTGGCCAAATACCATATTTTTCAGAGGAAAATAACATGTTTTGGATATTAATCATAGCCAAAGAATCAAATCAATGTTATTTTAATTCTGGAATGTTCTGGGGCCCTAATAATAAGAGCAACTAAGATATAAAACATTCCTTGAGGAATACTATGTTATTTTCAGTTGACATTTTGGCGCCTAATACAGCGTCATCAGATGCTAGTTAAGTATATAGACGTTTGTAAAGTGATCAGTGCATAACTCACTGGAAATGGCTAATGTCCTCAAATGTTAATCCCTTAATATGTAGCATCAGTACATGTTTACATACTATATGTTAACTATTTTATTCTTGTGGTAGATTTTGTGTTTATGGTGACAATTAACCAGGTAACACTTTTGGAAAACAGAACAAAAATAGTATGGTCTTTTTATTTGAGCATCATAGAAATGTTGTATGGATTGCTTGAAACTGAGGCTTATAGAGACACAGTATCCAGGAGTTGGGCTCTGAGTTACTTACAAGTCAGCTGGGTGATGAGTCTGCTAAGGTTGCATTTGAATGGCTTTCGTTTGCTTATTTGCTTATTAAATTGATTTTTTATGCCTTTCATTTGTGATTGATCTAAAATGAGAATGAAAATTCTGATATTCCATGTTTAACTACATTGTCTCTTACTGCTAAACAAAATATACAAAATATTTAAAGATAAACACTGAAAAGGCTTTTTAAATTACAATTCCTTAAAAATATAAATTCAAGCCATGGTTTCACAAATATCTGAAGTAGATCTAGAAATTATGGTTTTCATGAGCCAGAGGGATACTAAAGTTTGTACCATTTTGTTTACTTTGAAAGAATAGCTTGAAGTTAATATTGATGCTAGAGTATGAAAGTGTTTAAGTGGGAAGATAATGTTAACTCAGCAGTATCATTGCTTTGATCTTTGTTTAGTCTTATAAAACTAGATTGCTATTTGATTGACAACACTGTCAAGAGTGAATGAAGACTGACACCATAATATTGAAAATGCAACGTTTAGAAAACTTGAAACCCAAGTTTTCTCATGACACTGCTTCTTTTGTGGAAGACTGCATTTTACATTGTTTTTAAATAAATGTGTACGTTGCTAGATACAGCTCAACCTGGTGTGTTTATATCTTGGCTTCTTGAATCCTGTTCACCTACTTAAACACATAGTTTAGGTGTGTCCCTATTAGCAAACATGGCTGAGAATCTTTGCTGTAAGGAAAACTCAAAAACCAAAACCTCATCATCCTAACATGTGTTCTTTTTCAGAATATGACTTTTTGGGTTTGTGAAATGTTGATATGTTAGTACAGTGTATCACAAGCCAGGCATTATGCTGTGTAGTTAAGAGACAGTTGTTAAGATTTCAGAATCTGGAATCAGACAGAAATGAGTTCACCTCTGACCTTTGCTTTGTGATTTGGGCAAGCATCTTTAACCTCTCAAAGTCTGTTTCCTGAGCTAGAAAATGGAAGAATAATAGTATCAATCTTATGCTGTTGTTATGAGGATTAAGTGAGATAATGAGTGTAAAGTGCTTAGCATAGTACTTGGCACTTGTATAACTATTACTGTTACTATAGGGCTTTTTGTTGTTCCTAATTGTAACCTTATAGAAGTATTCATGCTTTGCAAGTAGAGTGCAAAGTACCCATTCATCTTCTTTATATATAGCTGCAAAAATTGTGAAAACATAGAGATTATGAAATCATTATAAAATAAGGCATGGTTGTTTTGGTTTTTCCTTCATCTGAGAATAGTGGTGATAGAAGACTATATTTAAATAGGGTGAGAGACAAAGGAAAAAAACACTGTCAGGGTTGTTATTCCCATTTTAATTGCCAGAAATATACCCTATATTTCTACTCCCATTGCATAGAATTAGTGTTCTGAAATGGCTTCCCTAAACATACAATGTGAAATGAAATCTTGGGTTGAATTGCCTTAATGGAGTCACACAATCATCAGTAAAAGACATTTATAGAATTCCTAAGGACATATTTTTCCCTACTATATGAGACAGGCATATTTGTGTTATTATTGTTTTAAGGAAATTATAAGCCCCCACACATTGAGAATTCGATCAGGTGCTTTGTGGAAGTACACGAACTACACAAGTCTATCATCTCCTACTTTCCAGGAGCTTAAAATCTAACTGAGAAAACTAAAATTTCCTCTACAAATCCAACCTCAAAATATTTCTAACTGTGGTAATGATTCTTTCTAATCCAGAGAACCAATTTATGTAGGTAACCCAGCTCACCATATTTTTATCTTTCTAAATGACTACAAGCCATTTAATGCTCTGAAAAGGACTCCAGTTTTTATTCTAACTTAGTGGAACCTGAAAGAGTTTCTCATAGTGTTTAATAAGGAATCATAAATCTTGGCTAGGGATTTGAATTCCTGGGTTACAAGAATACCTAGGTAATTAGCTTAGTTTTCATTGCATGCATTTTCTGTATGGAATTTTCAGAATAAAATTTAGGTATTAGTTTTAGTGCAACAAAATTACATTGTTCCTGAAGGAAACAATTCTGATAGAATGAAGCACTGAAATTATTTTGTTTATATATAATACCTATGCTTTAGGCTTGGTTTACCACAAATCTGATTTTAGCTCAGTATATTTTATTAACATATAATTGTTCATTTTCTTTCAAAGTATTTTTCAATGTCATGATTTGATTATTTTGACACTTTTATAACTTGAATTTACACCTTGAATTATCAACTTGTAAATATCAACATAGCAATAATGAGAACAGTTCCAAGTCTGTGATATTTTTCAACATTTATGCTCTTTGTTTAGTATTTCAACACATTCTCAGAGTCACCCATCAGTGGCATTGGAAAGAGGCAATGAAACTCATTAGACTTACACCTCACTGTCAGCATATTTACCACCACAATACTAACATATATCAGAGCCTTTCAGCATTAGCTTTGTAATTTTCTTTTCTTTTTCTGATCATTCCCATTTTATCTCTTTGTAATTTATTCCTATTTCTCATCATTGTAGAAAATTGTAGAAATATTCTAAATTAGGCATTTAGAAACTAATTAAGTTCTGCTTTGAAAACAAATATTCCTATGGTGCTTCATTCAAGTTTACAAAAGCTGTTAATTTTTTCCCCTGTGAATTGTATTTGCAAATGAAAAAAATTCCTATGTAAACAGTAGTTTAAATATCTTCATGGTGTTTTGAGCTTAGGACATTTCCTTAAAAAGAGATAAGTTTCTGCCACCCGTTTAAGACATGAGTCTTCATTTACTGTTTTCTTTCATCTGTTGAAATAATTACTTTTCTATTCTGCCTTCAAGAGTTTGTTCTGGTCATTAACATTTCTGTAAAATTAAGTTTGAAAGGTGCTTTCAGTGTTCAGATAGACTGCAGTGCACATTTGGCTGTTAAAATCAACCTACTTAAAGCTGAACTAATGTTTAACACTCACAGCTATATGAAGTAGTTCACTGCCCAGTTTAATGGTGTTGTCAAGGGAAATGAGCATATTACTTGCTATTATATTTTGGGGGGTTTGTTATTCCAGTAATAAAGACAATCAATGGCATTTCTGAACACAGTGGCTCGAGTCCTTTACATAGTGCTTTCTCACTAGCAAGCTGCAAAATGTGATTTCAGTGGAAACGGTAATTGGGAGGCATTAGTTGAGTTCTTTTTCATGGCAGTTCACTGAGAAAAGAAACTATTCATGACACTACTGATAATTGTGTGTGTGCATGCTTATATGCACACAAGTGACAATGCATTTATGTGTGTGTGATGAATATAAACTCATGAGACAGGTTTCTTTTTGTATATGAAATTTAGAGAAATCAATCTTATTATAGTATTACCGTGTACAAAATAGAGTAAAACATAATCAACAAATAATCATTGTGAATCTATAATGTCTGCAAAGCAGTTTTCTAGGTGCTGTAGGAATGTAAAGAGGTTTAATAAAGACCTCTCCCTATAAGGACCTTAAAAGTATATTTAGGAACAATATGGACATCAGGAAAGGGAATGACACAAAGCAGGAAAGGATCACTTTGCTAATGACTAGTACAGCCAATCGATGCTGTGAGTTCAGGTAGTCATGAAAGCCTTTATGGAGGAGGTGGGATTCGATTTAACTATGTAAGGAAGAGTTTTTTTTTTGTTTTTTGTTTTTTGTTGTGGTACGCGGGCCTCTCACTGTTGTGGCCTCTCCCATTGCGGAGCACAGGCTCCGGACACGCAGGCTCAGCGGCCATGGCTCACGGGCCTAGCCGCTCCGCGGCATGTGGGATCTTCCCGGACCGAGGCACGAACCCGCGTCCCCTGCATTGGCAGGCGGACTCGCAACCACTGCGCCACCAGGGACGCCCAGGAAGAGTATGTTTTGATTAAGTAGAGTGAAGATATGAAGTGTTCCAGATGACATGAATAAATGTAGAATGGATGATAATATCCTCAGTCCATCTTATTATTAAGCAGAGCAGAACGGTAGAAATCTAGTGGCAGAAGAAAATGACTAAAGTACAGTACTGCCTGCTACCAAGGAAATGTTGAATTCACGTTTAGACTTTGTTCTTCTTACACATTATGCCATCCAAAATACTTTTGAAATAATATTAATAGCAATAAAAACCTAATAAGATCTTTCTTCAGGCCAGGCATGGCTCTAAGGACTTTACAAGTATTAACTCATTTAAACTTCAAAATGACCTTATACAGTAGGTACTATTTCAATCCCTATTCCACAGATGATAAAACTGAGGCCTAGGGAGAAGAAATTTTCTCAAGGTCACTCAATAAGTCATGGAAACTTAATTTGAATCCAGACCATCTGACTCTAGAACCTGAATGCATAATGGCTAAAACATGTTTCTTTCCAGACTGTCTAGACTAGGCATGAGACGAGGTAAAGGAGATCATGCACTACTTTCATGAAAATATCAGAATGGCACATACTTTAATATATCTGAGAATGATGGATAAATGGGAAAGATATGGTTTACCTTGAACAAGTATATTTTCTTAGAGTTTATCCTTTTGTGAAAGAGAATATTTTGGACTAAAGTTCTTGTGTATACCTTCATACCTGTCCCTGCAAATTAATAGAGTCCTAGAGGAGAGTGTTCTCACTGGTGGCTGGGAGGAAGCATTATTAAATTTTGAAAATTTACTGAAAGACACTCTTCCTGACATTAAGGGACTCTCTAGTTTCTGTTTTCTATTTCAGATTATGTCTTATTTCCTTAAATATCAGTGCTTTGATGAAATACAAGAAAAATATGTTATATATTTGCCTAAAAAGTGCATACTCATTCATAATATTTATGTTTATGCCTTTTAGATAGTTTTTAAAATCCCCAGTGATATTTTTTGTCTCTCTCTGAATAAAAATAACATATTTAAATGGTTTACTTAGAAAAAAATTCAGCTTTCATTTCTGGAACAAATAGCTTGTCAAACTCACTTTCTGCTATCAGCATTTTCCACATTCCTTTGAATGGCCAAACTATTCTGCAACCCTAATGACAATGCAGCGTATGTTTAATATGAATATAAATAGATAATATCTAAAAGGATGCCTCAGGTAACATATAGAAATTTCATCTCAAATTAAAGTTTTTTCAAGGAGAAGTAAAAAATCAGACAAACATGTCGATTTGAGTCACCTTTAATTATATACATCATCAAATAGTCATTAAGCATGCTATACAAAGACACTAAATGTATAATGCAAAATGTGGAACCAATAGTGTTTACTGCCAACAAATTTTTATAGCTTATTTAAGGGAACAAGTCAAATGCATGCAATGCTCAGTAATAATGAAAGACCTAACTACTGGTTTAGGATTTTAGAAAAGAAAATGAATCCTAATATGTATATTATTGAATGAATAATATTGTGTAAAAATGAAAAACATTCATGATGCCCAGATTGAATAGAGCCATAACAGTGCTTTAATTATTGTTTCATTAAATTAACTAACATTTTTGAATGTCTACTATGTGCCAGCCAGTATTTTACGTGCTACATATACAGCATTAAATAAAGGAGCCACAAATATGTACTCCTAAGGAGGTTATATTTAGTTGGAGGAGATAGGTCATAAGGTAAATTATATATATTATATATATATATGCATATCCATGTTTATATATAACTATCATCTATCTATTGAATGTTATATGGTGATAAGTGTTATAGAAAGAATCAACTAGAAAAGAGGGATGGGCTGTGTTGGCAGAGGTGAAAGTCATTCCATTTTAAATAAGGTGGCTATAAAAGATCTCGCAGAGGTAACATTTGAATAAAGGGCTGAAGCAAGTGAGGGAGCTAGCCATACTGATATTGAGGTCGGAGGGAAGGTCATTCTAACCAGGGAGAATAGCAAATGTAAGGGTCCTGAGGACTGAGTATGGCTGAAGCAAAGTCAGTAAGTGGGAGTGTAGTAGGAGATACAAGCAGAGAGGTAAAGGGAGCCAGATCACCTATGAGCTTTTAGCGTCTTTTAAGGATTTTAGCCTTTCCTCTGCGATTGGAATACATTGGAGTGTTCTGAACAGAGAAAAAATATAGCTTTACTTACGTTTTTAAGGATCACTCTGAGTACTGGTTTAAGAAGGGCTGAAACAGAAAGAGTAGTCAGAATGAAACTGCAGTGATGTGATGTGGGACTATAGTGTCTTGGCAGGGAGGTAGCAATGGAGGTGGTTAGAAGTGGTCTGATTCTGGATATGCTTTGAAGTAGAGACCAAAGTGTTTGTTGAAAGAGTTGTTATAATGTGTGAGACAAAGAAGAGAATCAATGTTGACGCCAAAATTTTTTATTCTGAGCATTTGGAAGGATGGCATTGTTATTAGCTGACATGGAATGTCTCTAGAAGGAACATTTAAATAGAAGCGATAAGGAGCTTGGTTTTGGTCACACAAATTTTTAGTTACTTATTAGACACCCAGTGAAAATGTTGAGTAAACAGTGGGATATACAGTCTAAAATATAAGAGAAAGATGCAGGCTGGAGATGTAAAATTGGGAATAATCAGCCCATAGATGATGTTTAATGCCATGATATTGAATGAGATCAACAAAAGGAATGATTAAAGAGAAAAGAGAACAGGTCTAAAGACTGAGCCCTCAGGCATCCAAAATAGGTCTTGAATATGAAGAGGAACTTATGAAGGAAACTCAAAAGGCACAGTAAATGAAGTAGGAAGAAAACTAACAGAGAAGTGTGTCCCAGAATTCACATGAAGGATGTACTTTAAGAAAGATGGCATGATCAACTGTGTCAAAAGCTGATAAGTAAGACTGGGGCTAAAAATTGATCTTTGCATATGACCATGTAAATAATTAGCCACCTTTATAAGAGTAGTGTCTGTGGACAGGTGGGTGCAAAAACTTAATTGCAATAAGTTCACAAGAAAATCAGAAATGACAAACAAACAACTCTTTCAATGATTTTTGCTACAAAAGGTAAGAAGACAAGTGGTATGATAGTTGGGAGTATGGTCAAGAAAAGGTTCTTTTCAAGATGAGAAAAGTTTAGAAGCACACCTCATAATTCAAAGACAAGGGGACAACAGGTAAAATTGCAGAGAGCCAGAGTTTGAAAACTTGAGAATTCCAAAAGCATTTCTCTGTATATGTCACATATATGCCATATATGCTTCCCCAAATTACAATTTAGAGAATCTTCTCATAAGTTTCAAGAAAAAGATAAAACCAAGATGACTAGGTCCCAAAGATGGCTATGTACAAGATTCAGTTATTTCTATCTCAGAATTTGGCAGTTACATCATGAGAAGCAAATCTTTTTAGGAATATACAGGAGGAACCAGGGAGAGAAGAAATTGGAATTCCCCTCCTTCTTTCCTTAATCCCAAATACAGACCATTAACTACTCCCTAACACCAACCCATCATATATACCCTGGTCATGGACTTTGGAGAAGGGTAGGAGAGAGGAGGCAGAAAGGCAGTTAAAAACCACTTGGAAGTGAGATGACAGAATTGAAATAAACAGAATATGAATTTGGCTCCCTTTCCTCTCTCTTCAAACTGGAGCACAAAGAGCAGAACCAGAAGTTCCAGGAACAGTAAGTAGGAGAGTGGAAATGCACATGCACGAATGGACCTAAAGAGCAAGCTGCTTCCCATTAGGTTGTGAGTACTTGGTAATGATTATATCACAGCTGATACATCTGCAACCTGCAGGGACCAAACCGCGAACAGTCAGTGCTGGTGTCATGGTTATCATCATGATAAGGAGGCAGCCAAACTAATTACCCTAAGTGATGGATGAGGATGTAGATGGAAACAGCATGCCCAAATTAGTCTGATGAAAATTCTTACTGATTTTGTGATAAAAGAAAAAGAAAAAAGCATCTCAAATGTTCACAGTAGTCCTGGTTAATTGTTTACAAACCACTTATAAATACTTCTAAGTAATATTTTTGGATTTCCTGTACCAGTTGCAACACAGCATTGTGATTACTGGATTGGGAAAAGTTCTTCATTTAATGAACAGGAGCTGTGAACAAATTTAAGACAAATGTAGTAAACAATATTTTCCTCGAGAAATAATTTTCTTTCATCATCATTGCCTTTAATGAGGGGCTCCAAATAAATCTTCAAATGATGCCACCAAAATCTAGTACCAACAAAGAAACTCTCTAGAGTCTTAAACGGAAAACAATTTTGTGTTTTGACACCTTTGAGTGAAAATTAAGATTCATTTTACTTTGTCAAGGCTAGACAAGGAGTTAATTTTACAAAAACATAGATACACTGGCTAGAATGTGACACATAACAAATCCTATTTCTGTTCTCAAGCACATAGCTATGATGGAACATATTATTTGAGACCCCAGTCAATGAAATTCAATTTGCTTTTACAAGTTATATGCCTTGTCACAATTGTTGAACTACAGTGTTATACAAAATTTGTAATTATGCCACTTTCCAATTTTCATTTTTTCTATGATTTCTTTATTTTAATTGATAATGCCCACAGTTCAAGCAAATGAAGATTTCCCTTTTCCATTACTGTAACTTAATGAAGATTCTTCTCTTCCCAATGCCTGAATTACAGTGGTGAGGAGAATAGTAGCTCAGACACAATCAGACAGTAAAAGAAAACTTATTTGTATTTACATTACACAGAAAGCACCTTTAAATCACTGGAGACTCACTTTTAAATTTCTCCTTTGTTTTTTTTCCCATCTTGATAAAATGCCTACTTAATTAAAGTTGAATCAGGTTCTGAGAATATGTAGGAGGTATTCATTTTTCAACATAGGCTGTTTCTATTCCAAAGGTTAATCTAATTATACTTTTCCTGTACTGATTAGTCCTTAGATGTGGGGCTAGCTTTCCAACTTGTGAGAATTTCAATATGTCTTTTTGAAAAAAATTCCATGTATCTACATTTGAGGATTTATATTTAAGTTTTATTCCCCTAGGACAAACCTTTATTTTCAACCTATATAACTCTAGATAATTTTTTTACCATACATGTAAAACTGTGTGTAACCATGATTAATGATTCATGAAAGAAAAGCAAAGTTGTTATTGTTATTGAAAATTGTTAAATTTTAGAGACTTCTCTGTGGTTTCAGTAATGGAAAAGGACAGTGGCTCCCACAAGGTAATTTTATCTTCCTCATGAAAGGAGAAAATCACCCTTGTCGCTGATGGATATTTTTGCATGGCTTTCCAGTATCAGGTATTTAATAGTAGGTTAGGTTTTAAAGGGGTAATCAACTATTTGGACTGTGTTTTGTTTGCATGGCTAACAGAGGTACATTTCCCCTAACTTTTAGGCTGTAACAACCTCTTGAAAATCGTTAAAACCCAAAAGGTTACATCTGGTGTCAGTAATTCTTTTAATTGCAAAACCAATAGATGAAGCCTATTTCAAATGCTATGCACAATTTGGAAAACACATCTCTGCCTTTTAAGTATCTTCAATTACAATGTTAAAATACTGTGTTTATTCAAAAGGCATAAAAAAGTCTGATATGTATTAAGCCCTAAATAATAGCATACAACACTATCTATCCTGGTCCTTCTAAATTAATTTGAATAAGGTTTAAGATACTGCTTTATGTGCAACATTGAAGGGAGATCAGAGACAAAAGGCAGTTAAATACTATACATTTATGTGTAAATGTCTTGTTTGTACATGGAGATACTGCAGCATAGAATTAACTTTCATTTCTGCTTTTGAAATACAATGCCAAAAGAATTTATAAAGCTACCTTTTTCTAAAGGTACTAGAAATAGATGTCACCTATATCCCAACTGATGTACAATTTGACAAAAGTGGAGGGTTGGAATCAACCAAAGAAAACAACAATAATTGAATTTCCCAGTTGTAATTCAATCTGAAGTAATGCATCAGTGGTACAGAAATTCTTTCATTTTTGCATAGAAAAAAATATTTCAGATGTGTACCATATTTCTTGGTAGAAATGAAGATGACTTCAAGTTTTATATGCACTTGACTCAATCCACATGCATATGCACACACAGAGTTTAGTCATTAAAATTGAATTGAAAATCAATTCAATCTGAAAACCTGTCAACTCTGTAGGATAACTAATATGATTTCTTTTTACCTCAATTTACTAAATGTTTTGTACCAAATTGGTCCAGCAAAAAGGATTAAAATAGTTGCATGTGTAGAAACAGCTCCAGGTGTATACCACTATAGTTACTCTCTTTAGAAAATGTAGTATTCAGGATTAAATTATATTCTGTTCTACATAATTAAGAACTTAAAATCTACAAACTTAAAATTCACTTTTTCAAAATATTAAAAGTTGAATTGAGGAATAACTTCAGTTTAGATTATAAATCATGTGTTGTTATTAAGGATAAAAAACACTTATGTAATCACTGTCAAAGAATGAGAATCTAGTTCCCACCAAGCATAGAATGTTGGTTAAAGAAATGTTCTCAAGTAATGCTGTGAAAATCATACATTTTCTTTTCAAGCTCTAAAAACTTATTCATTTTGGATTTAGGAAATTGGAATTTGTTCACTAGTGAATCAGTGCCTCAAAATCTTATTCCAATTAGTGATTTTCTTACCACTAGACATGTCTACAATTTCTAACAATCCCACTCCAACCACAAAATAGGTGCTATCCCATTGAGTGTTCTTTCCTTAAATTGGGATCATGGGAAGTTTCTAAGGATTCAGAGTCTAGAGATCTATTTGCCTTTATTGTTTCTGTGTTCTAAGTCTTGATATGTGCTCTCTAGATAGCCCTAACCTCTTTAAAATATTCTTATTGTTTCAAGTTCTAAGTAATTTAGAAATCAAACTGCAAATATACATTGATGTCAATTGTGTGTATGGCAAAATGGTAGCCTCTAAAGAGGAAAAAGAGAACACTAATTAGGCAATAGTCCCCATACTCAAATAATTTAATGTCTGACTAGGGATTTGAGGTAATAACATGAATATTTAATTACAGATAAAAGCTGTAAATAGCCTTATGGGAGACATATTTTAGTAGATAGCACAAGTTTCTATATGTGTGCTTCAGAAAATTATCTCTGAGAACTGGAAGGCTATTGTGGGCTAAGATAGTCAGGGAAAGATTTAATGAAGAATATTAATTTAAGATCTTAAAGATGGATGACATTTCGAAATGTTTAGTGAATGTGGTAATATTTTAGTCATGTGTGTTGAAGAAAAATTATAGAAATTAGAAAGCTTTGTGAGTAGTAGGTAACAGGGAGACAAAAATTGAGTACAGCTGAGAATTTTGTAGGGGAATATTTGTGGATGAAGCACAAAAGGTAAGGTAAAATGAGATCCTTGAGGGCCTATTGGTTTGTTCACAAGGGATTAAATTGATTGGGGGCAATGTAGTCTGGTGGGTAGTGTTCCAAATGGAATAGGGTAGGGAAAGACCAAAGCTATGGACTCTAGTTAAGGAAACTGTTTTAACTATCCAAGTGTGAAGTGGTTGGAACAGGAGGTATTTTAATAGTACTAAGAGGACCTGTCGAGAAAGATTAGATATAAGAGAGGTAAAAGAGAGAAAAGAGTCAAAGCAATTAGGAGGATTCAAGCCTTGGTAAGAGAAGGTGAAAATGACAGAAAGAAAATGACAAAATAAGAATCATTATATGAAGTCATATTTGGTTGAGTCCTGTGCTTGGATGATAATTGGCCTTAATAAAGTGATAGGTTTGCTTTCCCAATATTTTCATGTAATAACTGAATATTCCAGTGAAAGTGTCTAGTAGGATTGGAAAGTACAAGATTGGACCTAAGAGTAAAAAAGTCATTGTTAAAAACACAGATTAGATACTTATTAATTTCCTCTTTCATAGAAAAATAAAAAATGGAACTATACCTTCTCTTTCTTCAATGGTATGGACAACTTTAAGAGGCAGGAAAGAACAATTAATACTTATGACATATTTAAGAGATTTCAATATTTTGGCAGACATATAATATAATTGATAAAAAAGACAGCTGGATAAGTAGTAGTTGGTGAAGGTTTTATATTTTGATAATAAATATATTCTTTTGGAAAAACAATTGGGAACCATTAGTAAATTTTGAGGAAAGAAGCTAATTAATTAAAAAGTGATTATTGAAATGCATAAAAGAGAATAAACTCTTTGGGATAAAACAACGATGTGGAAAGAACCCTTTTACTTTATCTTTTCTGTGATTCAATATTTTTATAGATTATATTCCATTTAAAGTTATTACACAACAATGGCTATATTTCTTAATGTGCTGTACAATATATTCTTGTTAGCTATTTTTTATTTTTGATAATATTATTAAAGTAATGTAGCTCCCCATTTATTTAGGTTTTATTTTTTTTCTACAATCTTATATATTTATTGATAAATGATTTGCCCATCTTTCATTAAATTTATTCATAGAAAACTTGTAACTTTTGTTGCTGTTGTGTGTGTTTCATGTTCTAATTTCTAATTGCTTGTGTATTTGAATACAATTTTAGTAAATCAATATTTTATCCAGTAATCTTGACAAATTCTCCTCTTATATTCCACAGTTTGTCTTGAAGAGTTTCCTGAATTTACTATGAAAACAATCTTATTTTTACATCATCTTTCTTTTTGTCCAGTCCTTTTATCTTTAATTTCTTATTGTGCTGGCTTGGAATTTCAATAAACAGAGAATAGAGGTAGTGAAAGCAGGCACACTTGTTTTGTTCCTGACTCTAAAGGAAATGCTTCAAACATTTCTCCAATACGCATGATGTTTGTTGTAGATTTTTGGTAATCTGTACTAGGATATAGATGTTCCCTTCTATTCCTAGTTTACTAAGAGTTTTAGTCATGAATGAGTGTTGAATTTTATTTGTTGGCTTTCCAGTATCGAGTGAGATGACCATATGACTTTCTATTAATGTTAAGCCATCACTGAAATCTTGAGATCAACCCAACTTAGTCATTGTGTATTTTTTTATTTGCCAATATTTAATTAGAATTTTCACATTTATATTCAAAACAGACTTGACTTTATAATTTTTCTTTCTCATGGTGCCATTGCCTGGTTTAAATACCAAACTTAAGCTAGCCTCACCATATGAGTCTAGAGGCTTATTGTATATTGTTCAAAATCAATCAATGTTTCATAATTTTAATGGCTTCACTAATGTTTGTATCATAATTTACTTACAAATTGAAGAAGACACTATGTATATAGTTTGTCAGTGATTTTAATAGTGAAGATGGTATATATTTAACAAACCCAATTTTAAATAATGTTATTTTCCTAAACTATTTGATTCTACCCTCATCTCACAAAGGTTTTCAGGTCAAATTGGTATGGCTGGCACTTACTATTTTGTTGAGGTTTAGTTCCTCCTCCAGAGGACTGTCATACTTGCTGCTCTGAAGATGGCATCATTTCAGATGACTCAGCTTGGCCCAGTGAACTTGAGGTTGGCCTTTGACCTACTGGGCCATCTTCTCTCTATCCCAAGACTATGCTAATTCATTTTCTTCCATTAAAATATGAAGGCTTTCTCTGCCTTCTATGCTCCCCTGGGTCCTCTACTTTCTCTTATATTTAAAAGAAAAAGTTTTACATGCATTTGTTTAATTTTATTTATTTATTTTAATTATTATTTTAATTAGAGTATAGTTGATTAACAATGTTGTGTTCATTTCAGGTGTAGAGCAGAGTGATTCAGTTTTACATATACAAGTATCTATTCTTTTTCAAATTCTTTTCCCATTTAAGTTATTACAGACAATTGAGCAGAGCTCCCTGTGGTATACAGTGGATCCTTGTGGTTAACTATTTTAAATGTAGCAATGTGAACATGTCCATCCCAAACTCCCAATCTATCCCTCCCCCTCCAAAATTTCCCCCTGGTAAACATAAGCTCATTCACTAAGTCTATGAGTCTGTTTCTGTTCTGTAAATAAGTACATTTTAATCATTTTTTTCCATTCCTCATATAAGTGATATCATATGATATTTGTCTTTCTCTGTCTGACTTACTTCACTTAGTATGATAATCTCCAGTTCCATCCATGTTGCTGCAGATGGCATTATTTCATTCCTTTAAATGGCTGAGTAATATTCCATTGTATATGTGTGCCACATATTTATCCATTCATCTGTCAATGGAAATTTAGGTTGCTTCCATGTCTTGGCTATTGTAAACAGCTCTGCAATGAACATTGGGGTGCATGTATCCTCTTGAACTATGTTTTCTCCAGATATATGCCCAGGAGTGGGATTGCTGGATCATGTGGTAGCTCTATTTGCAGTTTCTTAAGGAACCTCCATACTGTTTTCCATTGTGTCTGTACCAATTTTCATTCCTACCAACAGTGTAGGAGGGTTCCCTTTTCTTTACAACCTCTCCAGCATTTATTATTTGTAGACTTTTTGATGATGGCCATTCTGACTGGTGTGAGGTGATATCTCATTGCAGTTTTGATTTGCAGTTCTCTAATGATTAGTGATGTTGAGCATCTTTTCATGTGCCTATTGGCCATCTGTATGTCTTCTTTGGAGAAATGTCTATTTAGGTCTTCTGCCCATTTTTTGATTGGGTTGTTTGTTTTTCTTGATATTGAGCCGCATGAACTGTTTGTACATTTTGGAGATTAATCCATTTTCAGTTGCATCGTTTGCAAATATTTTCTCCCATTCTTTGGGTTGTCTTTTCGTTGTGTTTATGGTTTCCTTTGATGTGCAAAAGCTTTTGAGTTTATATAGGTCCCATTTGTTTACTTTGTTAAAATTTCCATTATTGTAGAAGATGGATCATAAAAGGTATTGCTGCGATTTATGTAAAGAGTGTTCTGCCTATGTTTTCCTCTAAGAGTTTTATAACATCCACACTTTCATTTAGGCCTTTAAGCCATTTTGAGATTATTTTTATGTGTGGTATTGAACAATGTTCTAATTTCTTTTTTTTTCCTGTAGCTGTCCAGTTTTACCAGCACCATGTGAATCTGTAGATTGCCTTGGGTCGTATGGTCATTTTGACGGTAATCATTTGTTCAGTCCAAAAACATGGTGTATCTTTCCATCTGTTTGTGTAATCTTAGATTTATTTCATCAGTGTCTTACAATTTTAAGATTACAGGTATTTTGCCTATTTAGGTAGGTTTATTCCTAGTTATTTTGTTCTTTTTGATGCGATGTTAAATGGGATTGTTTCTTTAATTTCTCTTTCTGATCTTTCATTGTTAGTGTATAGAAATGCAACAGATTTCTGTCTATTTATTTTGTACCCTGCAACTTTACTGAATTCATTGATGAGCTCTAGTAATTTTCTAGTAGCATCTTTAGGATATTCTATGTATAGTATTGTGCCATCTGCAAAAAGTGACAGTTTTACTCCTCCTTTTCCAATTGGATTCATTTTCCTTCTTTTTCTTCTCTGATTGCCATAGCTAGGACTTCCAAAACTATGTTAAATAAAAGTGGTGAGAGTGGACATCATTGTCTCATTACTGATCTTAGAGGAAATGCTTTCTGCTTTTCCTTGTTGAGTATGATGCTAGCTGTATGTTTGTCATAAATGGCCTTTATTGTGTTGAGGTATGTTCCCTCCATGCCTAATTTCTGGAGAGTATTTTATCATAAATGGGTGTTGAATTTGGTCACAAGTTTTTCTGCATCTATTGAGATGGCAATATGGTTTTTATTCTTCAATTTGTTGATGTGGTGAATCACACTGATTGATTTGCAGATATTGAAAAATTTCTTGCATCCCTGGGATAAATCCCACTTGTTCATAGTGTATGATCCTTTTAATGCATTGTTGGATTCAGTTTGCTAGTATTGTGTTGGGGATTGTTGTGTCTATGTTCATCAGTGATATTGGCCTGTATTTTTCTTTTTTGATGGTATCTTTGTCTGGTTTTGGCATCAGGGTGATTGTGGCCTCATAGAATGAGTTTGGGAGTCTTCCTTCCTCTGCAATTTTTTGGAGTAGTTTCAGAAAGATAGGTGTTAACTCTTCTCTAAATGTTTGATAGAATTTGCCTGTGAAGCCTACTGGCCCTGGACTTTTATTTGTTGGTAGTGTTTTAATTAGGCTTTCAATTTCAGTACTTGTGATTGGTCTGTTCATATTTTCTATTTTTTCCTGGTTCTGTCTTGGAGATTGTCCTCTTCTAAGAATTTGTCCATTTCTTCTAGGTTTTCCATTTTATTGGCATATAGTTGCTTGTCATAGTAGCTCATGATCCTTTGTATTTCTGTGGTGTCCATTGTAACTTCTCCTCTTTCTTTTCTAATTTTATTGAGTTGAGCCTTCTCTCTTTTTTCTTGATGAGTCTGGCTAAAGGTTGATCGATTTCATTTATCTTTTCAAAGGATCAGCTTTTCGTTTCATTGATCTTTGTATTGTTTCTTTGTATCTATTTCATTTATTTCTGTTCTAATATTTATGATTTCTTCCCTTCTACTATGTTTGGGTTTTCTTTGTTCTTTCTGTAGTTGCTTTAGGTATAAGTTTAGGTTGTTTATTTGAGATTTTTCTTGATTCCTGACTTATGATTATATTGCTATAAACTTCCTTTTAAGATCTGCTTTTGCTGCATTCTATAGGTTTGGTATCGTCATGCTATCCTTTTCATTTGTATCTAGGTATTTTTTGATTTCCTCTTTGATTTCTTCAGTGATCCATTGGTAATTTAGTAGAATATTGTTTAGCCTCCATGTGTTTGTGTTTTTTACAGTTTTTATCTTGTAATTGATTTCTAATCTCATAGCACTGAGGTTGAAAAAGATGCTGGATATGATTTCAGTTTTCTTAAATTTACCAAGACTTGCTTTGTGGACCAGCATATGATCTGTCCTGGAGAATGTTCCATGTGCAGCTGAGAAGAATGTGTTTTCTGCTGCTTTTGGTTGGAATGCTCTATAAAAGTCAGTTAAGTTTATCTGGTCTAATGTGTCATTTAAGGCCTGTGTTTCCTTATTGATTTTCTTTCTGGATGATCTGTCCATTGATGAAATTGGAGTGTGAAAGCCCCCCACTATCATTTTGTTACTGTTGATTTCTCCTTTTATGGCTGTTAGTAGTTGCCATATATATTGAGGTGCTCCTATGTTGGGTGCATATGTATTTACAACTGTTGTATCTTTTTCATGGATTGATCCGTTGATCATTGTGTAGTGTCCTTTTTTGTCTCTTATAACAGTCTTTATTTTAAAGGCTATTTTGTCTGACTTGAGTATTACTACTCCAGCTTTTTTATTCTTCCCATTTGCATGGAATACATTTTTCTACCCCCTCACTTTTAGTCTGTATGTGTCCCTAGATCTGAAGTGGGTCTCTTGTAGACAGCATATATACAGGTCTTGTTTCTGTATGCATTCAGCCAATCTTTGTCTTTTGGTTGGAGCATTTAATCCATTTGTGTTTAAGGTAATTATTTATATGTGTTTTTACTGCCATTTTGTTAATTGTTTTGGATTTGTTTTTGTAGATGTTTTTTCTTCCCTTCCTCTTTTGTTCTCTTCTCTTGTGATTTGATGACTAACATTAGTGTGTGTTTGGATTCCTTTTTCTGTTTTGTGTGTGTATCTATTGTAGATTTTCGGTTTGCAGTTACCACGAGGTTTTGATATAGCAGTCCATATATAAACAAATTGTTTTTAAGTTGCTGGTATTTTAGTTTCAAATGCATTTCCAGTATTCTGCATTTGTGCTCTCCTCTTCTCACAAATGTTGGTTTTGTTATCATATTTGTGTGCAGATGACTTCCTAACTTTACTGTATGTTTGCCTTTACAGGTAAACTTTTCTGGTTTTAATTTTCTTGTTTCTAGCTGTGACCTTTTCTTTTCTGCCTAGAGAAGTTCCTTAGCATTTGTTGCAAAGCTGGTCTGGTGGTGCTGAATTCTCTTAGGTTTTGAGTGTCTGTGAAACTTTTGATTTCTCCATTGATTTTGAATGAGAGCCTCAATAGGTAGAGTATTCTTAGTTGTAGGTGTTTCCCTTTCATCATTTTAAATATATCATGCCACTCCCTTCTGGCCTGCAGAGTTTCTGCTGAGAAATCAGCTGAAGACCTTATTAGAGTTCTTTTGTACATTGTTTGTTGCTATTCCCTTGTTGCTTGAAACATTGTTTCTTCATCTTTAATTTTTGTCAATTTGATTGCTACGTCTTGGCATGTTCTTCCTTGGGTTTATCCTTCCTGAGACTCTCTGCACTTCCTGGACTTGGGTGACTGTTTCTGTTCCCATGTTAGAGAAGTTTTCAGCTATTATCTCTTCAAATACTTTCTGAGGTTCTTTCTATTTCTCTTCTCCTGGTACCCCTTTGATGCAAATGTTGGTTTGCTTAATGTTGTCCCAGAGGTCTCTTAGACTGTCCTCATTTCTTTTCATTGTTTTTTCTTTATTCTGTTCCATGGCAGTGATTTCCACCATTCTGTCTTCCAGCTCACTTATTTATTCTTCTGCCTCAGTTATTCTACCATTGATTCCTTCTAATGTATTTTTCATTTAAGTTATTGTATTGTTCATCTCTGTTTGTTCTTTAGTTCTTCTAGGTCTTTGTTAAACATTGCTTGTATCTTCTCCATCTGTGCCTCCATTATTTTCTGAGATCTTGGATCATCTTTACTAAGATCTGAAGTGGGTCTCTTGTAGACAGCATATATACAGGTCTTGTTTCTGTATGCATTCAGCCAATCTTTGTCTTTTGGTTGGAGCATTTAATCCATTTGTGTTTAAGGTAATTATTTATATGTGTTTTTACTGCCATTTTGTTAATTGTTTTGGATTTGTTTTTGTAGATGTTTTTTCTTCCCTTCCTCTTTTGTTCTCTTCTCTTGTGATTTGATGACTAACATTAGTGTGTGTTTGGATTCCTTTTTCTGTTTTGTGTGTGTATCTATTGTAGATTTTCGGTTTGCAGTTACCACGAGGTTTTGATATAGCAGTCCATATATAAACAAATTGTTTTTAAGTTGCTGGTATTTTAGTTTCAAATGCATTTCCAGTATTCTGCATTTGTGCTCTCCTCTTCTCACAAATGTTGGTTTTGTTATCATATTTGTGTGCAGATGACTTCCTAACTTTACTGTATGTTTGCCTTTACAGGTAAACTTTTCTGGTTTTAATTTTCTTGTTTCTAGCTGTGACCTTTTCTTTTCTGCCTAGAGAAGTTCCTTAGCATTTGTTGCAAAGCTGGTCTGGTGGTGCTGAATTCTCTTAGGTTTTGAGTGTCTGTGAAACTTTTGATTTCTCCATTGATTTTGAATGAGAGCCTCAATAGGTAAAGTATTCTTAGTTGTAGGTGTTTCCCTTTCATCATTTTAAATATATCATGCCACTCCCTTCTGGCCTGCAGAGTTTCTGCTGAGAAATCAGCTGAAGACCTTATTAGAGTTCTTTTGTACATTGTTTGTTGCTATTCCCTTGTTGCTTGAAACATTGTTTCTTCATCTTTAATTTTTGTCAATTTGATTGCTACGTCTTGGCATGTTCTTCCTTGGGTTTATCCTTCCTGAGACTCTCTGCACTTCCTGGACTTGGGTGACTGTTTCTGTTCCCATGTTAGAGAAGTTTTCAGCTATTATCTCTTCAAATACTTTCTGAGGTTCTTTCTATTTCTCTTCTCCTGGTACCCCTTTGATGCAAATGTTGGTTTGCTTAATGTTGTCCCAGAGGTCTCTTAGACTGTCCTCATTTCTTTTCATTGTTTTTTCTTTATTCTGTTCCATGGCAGTGATTTCCACCATTCTGTCTTCCAGCTCACTTATTTATTCTTCTGCCTCAGTTATTCTACCATTGATTCCTTCTAATGTATTTTTCATTTAAGTTATTGTATTGTTCATCTCTGTTTGTTCTTTAGTTCTTCTAGGTCTTTGTTAAACATTGCTTGTATCTTCTCCATCTGTGCCTCCATTATTTTCTGAGATCTTGGATCATCTTTACTATCATTACTCTGAATTCTTTTTCATGTAGATTGCCTATCTCCACTTCACTTAGTTGTTCTTCTGGGGTTTCATCTTGTTCCTTCATCTGGGACATATTCCT
Organism: Physeter macrocephalus; assembly: GCF_002837175.3. Lineage (NCBI taxonomy): Eukaryota > Metazoa > Chordata > Mammalia > Artiodactyla > Physeteridae > Physeter > Physeter macrocephalus. Next base: position 62,571,210 of record NC_041234.1, read on the forward strand.
CTGCTGTCTCATTTTATCTAACTTTCTGTGATTCTGGTTAGGCTGCAGCATTGTAGTTCTTCTTGGTTTTTCTCTCTGCCTCCTGCTGGATGCGGCTGTCTAAGGGGCTTGTGCAGATTTCCTGGTGGGAGGGACTGGACACTGCTCACTTGTGGGTGAAGCTGGTCTTGTCCCTCTGGTGGGCAGGGCCATGTCAGGGAGGTGTGTTTATCAGGCAGCTGTTTATTCAGGAAGACTTTAAGCAGCCTGTCTCTTGATGTTTGGGGCTGTGTTGCCACCCAGTTGGTGGTTTGAACTGAGGCATCTCAGCCATGGAGCCTACAGGCTGTTGGTTGGGGCCAGGACTTGGTGAGAAAATGGTGGCCTCCAAGAGGGCTCACACTAGTGAGTACTCAGCACAGTACCAGTGCTGTCACTGACAGTGTCCTTGTCCCCACTGTGAGCCACAGCCATACCCTGCGTCTATAGGAGACCCTCCAATGCTAACAGGTAAGTCTGGCCCAGTCTTTTATGAGGTCACTGCTTTTTTCCCTGGGTCCTGGTATGCACGAGACCCTGTATGCTTCCTCCAAGAGTGGAGTTTCTGTTTGCCCCAGTCCTGTGGAAATCGTGTGATCAAACCCCGCTGGCCTTCATAACCAGATAGACTGGGGGCTCCTCCTCCTGTTGCCAGACCCCCTGGCTGGGGAGCCTGATGTGGGGCTCAGAACTTTCACTGCTGTTGGAAAATTTCTGTGGTATAACTGTTCTCCAGTTTGTGGTTCACCCACCTGGCGTGTATGGGATTTCATTTTAGCACTATTGCACCCCTCCTACCATCTTGTCATGGCTTCTTCTTTGTCTTTGGATGTAGGATATATTTTTTGGTAGGTTCCAGCATTTTTTTCTCGGTGATTGTTCAGCAGTTAGTTGTGATTTTAATGTTTCCATAAGAAGGGCTGAGCTCACATCCTTCTATTCTGCAATGTTGTCTCCAGCTTCTGCTTACCTATTTTATATAGTAGTTTGTATCTTTTAATCCCATACCCCTAATGTGCCCCTCCTCCCTTCCTTCTCTTTGCTGATAACCACTAGTTTCTTTTTTATATCTGTGTATCTCTGTTTTGCTATATACATTCATTTGTATTATTTTTTAGATTCTACATATAAGTGTTATAATACAGTATTTGATGTTCTCTTCCTGACATATTTCACTAAGCATAATACCCTCTAGGTGCATCCAAATTGTTGAAAATGGCAAAATTTTATTCTCTTTGTAGGGCTGAGTAGTATTACATTGTATATATATACCACATCTTCTTTATCCATTCATCTGCTGATGAACACTTAGGTTGCTTCCATATCTTGGCTTTGTAGAAAATTCTGCTATGAAGATTGTGGTGCATGTTTCTTTTCAAATTAGTGTTTTCATTTTCTCTGGATGTATGCCCAAGAGTGGAATTGCTGGATCTCTGGAACTAGCCCCTCTATCTCCAGCCCCACCATTTACCAGGATGATAACTGCCATCACATCCTGAGGAAATATGTGACTGTAGTCCACATCAAATCTAGCCCTCCCACCATAGTCACTGGGCACACAGAGTCTGCATAGGGACACTAGCACATAAGAACACCCATTCAAAACCACAATAGATAACGGTTTCACCCAAATTCACAGAGGCAAAGAAAGTTAAACAAAATGAAAAAGCAATGGAACTATTCTCAATTGTAAGAGCAATAGAAAACCCCTGAAGAAATAAATAATGTAAAAGAAATAAACAATTTACCAGATAAAGAATTAAAAATATTGGTAATAAAAATGTTAACTGCATTAGAGAAAATAATGGATCTAAATACACATAATTTTAACAAGGAACAAGGAAATATTAAAAAATTCCAATTATGAATGAAGAATTCAATACTAAAATAAAAACACACCAGAAAGATTGAATAGCAGACTAAATTATACAGAAGAACACATAAGTGATCTAGAAGATAGAATAATGGAAATCACCCAATAACAGCAGCAAAAAGTAAAACTAATTGAAAAAGTGAAAACAGTTTAAGAGATCTCTAAGATAACATTAGGCATACCAACATTCAAATGATAGGGGTGCCAGAATGAGAAAAGAAAGACAGGGTTTGAAAATGTATTTGATGAAATTATGGCTGACAATTTCCCAAGCTTGAAGAATGAAACAGTATCCAGGTACAAAAGCTTAGGGTCCCAAACAAGATGAACTCAAACAGACTCACAACAAGGCATATCATAATTAAATGGCAAAAGTTAAAGATAGAGCATTCTAAAGGCAGCAAGAGAAAAATAGAGTCATTTATAAAGAAATCCATATAAGGCTATCAGCTGATTCCTCTACAGAAACTTTGCAGACCAGAAGGGAGTGTCATGACATATTCAGAGTGCTGAATGGGAAACCCCTGCAACTTAGGATTCTCTATCCAGAAAGATTATCATTTATAATAGGAGGAACATAAACAACAAGGATTTACTGTATAGCACAGGGAACTATAGTCAACATCTTGTTATAACCTATAATATAAAAGATTTAAAAAATATATAGATATAGATATATACACATATTTATGTATAACTGAATCACTTTGCTGTACACCTGAACCTAACACAATATTGTAAATCAACTGTACTTCAATTAAAAACAATAGAAGGAGAGATAAAGAACTTCTCAGACAAGCAAAAGCTAAAAGAGTTCAACAATACTAAACCTACCCTAAAAGGAATGTTGAAGGGTCATCTGTAAAGGGAAATGAAGTAAGAATCTATAGTAAAGGGAACATCCCACTAGAAAAGACAAATATCAAGTAAGGATTGAAGATCACCCACTTAAATAGACCAGTATGTAGATTAATAGACACAAAGTTATAAAAGCAACTATAACTTCAATAAACAGTGATGGGATAAATATGAAGATGTAAAATGTGACATCAAAAACACAAAATGTGTGTGGGGGGGTAAAAAATATTGATCTCTTAGAATGTGTTTGAACTTAAATACATTTATTTCTTTTGTCTTAGGAGGCAAATCCAAAAAAAAATATTTCTACAGTTTATGTCAAAAAGTGTTTTGCCTGTATTGTCTTCTGGGAACTTTAGTGTTTTGGGACTTACGTTTAGGTCTCTAATCCATTTTGAGTTTATTTTTGTATATGGTGTGAGGAAATATTCTAATCTCATTATTTTACATGTAGCTATCCAGTTTTCCCAACACCACTTATTGAAGAGACAGTCTTTTCTCTATTGTATATTCTTGTCTCTTTTGTTGTAGATTAATTGACAATAAGTGTGTGGGTTTATGTCTGGGCTCTCAGTTACCTTCCATTGGTCTGTGTGTCTGTTTTTGTGCCAGTACCATGCTGTTTCAATTACTTTAGCTTTGTAGTATTGTCTGCGATCAGGGACCATCATACCTCCAGCTTTGCTCTTTTTTCCTTAAGATTGCTTTGTATGTTCAGCATCTTTTGTGGTGCCATATAAATTTTAGGATTATTTGTTCAGTTCTGTGAAAAATGTCATGGGTATTTTGATAGAAATTGTATTAAATCTGTAGATTGTTTTGAGTAGTATGTACATCTTAACAATATTTATACTTCTAATCCAAGATAATAGGATATCTTTCCATTTTTTTGTATCATTATTAAGTTCCTTTATCATTGTCTTATAGCTTTCAGAGTATAAGTCTTTCACCACCTTGGTTAAGTTTATTTCTAGGTATTATATTCTTTTTGGTGTGATCTTAAATTGTATTGTATTCTTGCTCTCTCTTTGTGATAGCATTTTATTAGTGTATAGAAAAGCAACAGATATTAGTCTTGTGTCCTGAAACTTTACTAAATTATTAGTTCTAACACTTTCTTTGTAGATACTTTAGAGTTTTCTTTACATAGTATCATCTGCAAATAGTGATTGTTTTACTCCTTCCCTCCAGTTTTACATATTCCCAGTTTTCATCCTTCTTACCAATTTGAATGACTTTTATTTCTTTTTCTTGTCTGACTACAGTGTCTAGGACGTCCAATACTGTGTTAAATAGAAGTGGAGAGAGTGGCATCTTTGAATTGTTCTTGATTTTTGAGGAAAGGATTTCAGGTTTTCACAGCCGAGTATGATGTTAACTGGATTTGTCATTAATGGGCTTTATTATGCTGAGATATATTCCCTCTATACCAACCTTGATGATAATTTTTATCATGAATGGATGCTGAATTTTGTCAAATGTTTTTTCTGCATCTTTTGTAGTGATCATATAATTTTTATACTCCATTTTGTTAATGTGGTATATTACATTGATAGATGTTCAAGTATTGAAGCATTCTTGCATCCCTGGAATAAATCCCCCTTGATCATGGTGTATGACCCTTTTTATATATTGTTGGATTATTTTGCTAATATTTTGTTAAGGATTTTTGCATCTATAGTCATCAGACATATTAGAATGTAATTTTCTTTTTTTGTAGTGTCTTTGTCTGGTTTTGGTATCAGGGTAATGGTAATCTCATAGATTGAATTTGGGTGTGTTCCATCCTGCTTAAATTTTTAGAGTAGTTTGAGAAGTATAGGTACTAGCTTTTCTTTATATGCTTGGCAGAATTCCCCAGTGAAGCCATCTGTTCCTGGATTTTTGTGTGCTGGGAGTTTGTTTTTTGTTTGTTTGTTTTTAAAATAATTCAATTTCTCTACTAGTGATAGGTCTGTTCAAATTGTCCTTTTCTTCTTAATTCAGTCTTCATAGGTTTTATGTTCTAGAAATTTTCCCATTTCTTCTATGTTGTCCAATTTCTTGGCATATAATTGTTCACAGTATTTTGTTATGATTTTTTGGTATCGCTGTGTTATCAGTTTTTATTTCTCCTCTTTCATTTCTTATTTTGTTTGCTTGGGTCCTTTCTCTTTTTTTTCTTGATGAGCCTGGCTAAAGGTTTATCAATTTCGTTTATCTTTCCAAAAAACAAGCTCTTGGCATCATTGATCTTTTCTATCATTTTTTAATCACTATTTTATTTATTTCCTCTCCTGTCTTTACTATTTTATTTATTTCCTCTCCAATCTTTATTATTTCCTTCCTTCTGCTGACTTTGGGCTTTGTTCTTCTTTTCCTAATTCCTTTAGGTGATAAGTTAGGTTGTTCATTTGAGATTTTTCTTGTTTCTTAAGGAAGCCTGTATTGCTATAAACATCCCTGTTAGAACTGTTTTTGATGCATCCCATAGATTTTTAAAATTTGTGTATTCATTTGCATTTCATTCTTGAAGTACTTTCTGATTTCCTCTTTTATTTCTTCATTGAACCATTGTATTTTTATGTAGCATGTTCTTTAGTATCCACATGTTTGTGATTTTCCCATTTTTCTTTCTGTAATTGATTCCTAGTTTTATACTGTTGTGGTCAGAAAAATGCTTGATATATCTTCTAATTCTTAAATTTGTTGAGACTTGTTTTGTGGCCTAGCATGTAGTCTATCCTGGGGAATGTTCCTTGTGCACTTGAAATGAATGTGTATTCTGCTGTTTTTGTATGTAATGTCCTGTAGATATACATTAAGTTCAACTGGTCTATTGTTGCATTTAAGACTGTTGCCTTATTGATTTTCTGTCTGGATGATCTGTCCATTGATATAAGTTGGGTGTTAAAATCCCCTATTATTATTGTTTTATTGTAAATTTTCCCTTTATATCTGTAAGTATTTGCTTTATATATTTAGGTGCTCCTGTATTGGGTGCATATATATTAATGGGTATAATATCCTCTTGTGTTCATCCCTTTATCATTATATAATATTCTTCTTTGTCTTTTATTATAGATTTTGTTTTAAAGTCTAGTTTTTTCTGATATGAGTATCATTATCCCTGCTTTCTTGTCTTTCTGTTGGCATGAGATATCTTTTTTCATCATGTCACTTTCAATGTGTGTGTCTTTGGCTCTGAAGAGAGTCTCTTTTAAGCAGCATAGAGATGGGTCTTTTATTTATCCAATAAGCCACGCTATGTCTTTTGATTTATTCTGTTGATATTTTAAGAAATTATTGGGACTTCCCTGGTGGAGTAGTGGTTGAGAGTCCGCCTGCCGATGCAGGGGACATGGGTTCATGCCCTGGTCCGGGAAGATCCCACATGCTGCGGAGCGGCTGGGCCCGTGAGCCATGGCTGCTGAGCCTGCGCATCCGGAGCCTGTGCTCTGCAACAGGAGAGGCCACAACAGTGAGAGGCCCGCGTACCACAAGAAAAAAAAAAAGTAATTATTGATACCTATGTATTGATTGCCATTTTATTACTTGTTTTCCCATTGCTTTTCAAGTTCTTCTCTGTTCTTTTCCTTTTCTTCTTGTTTCTTCTCTTGTGTTTTGATGATTTTCTTTAGTGGTATCCTACTGTTCTTTCTCTCTAGTTTTGTGTATATGATGAGTACCATGGGGTTTATATATGTTGATCTATAACTGTATCTACCTGTTTTTAAAAGATAATCCTTTAAGTTTAAACACATTTTTATTTTTATTTATTTATTTATTTTTAACACCTTTATTGGAGTATAATTGCTTTACAGTGGTGTGTTAGTTTCTGCTTTATAACAAAGAGAATCAGTTATACATATACATATATTCCCATATCTCTTCCCTCTTGCGTCACCCTCACTCCCACCCTCCCTATCCCACCCCTCTAGGTAGTCAAAAAGCACTGAGCTGATCTCCCTGTGCCATGTGGCTTCTTCCCACTAGCTATCTATTTTACATTTGGTAGTGTATATATGTCCCATGCCACTCTCTCACTTTGTCACAGCTTACCGTTCCCCTTCCCCATATCCTCAAGTCCATTCTCTAGTATGTCTGTGTCTTAATTCCAATCTTACCCCTAGGTTCTTCATGACCGTTTTTTTTTTCTCAGATTCCATATATATGTGTTAGCATACGGTATTTGTTTTTCTCTTTCTGACTTACTTCACTCTGTATGACAGACTCTAGGTCCATCCACTTCACTACAAATAACTCAATTTCACTTCTTTTTGTGGCTGAGTAATATTCCATTGTACATATTGTGCCACATCTTCTTTATCCATTCATCCAATGATGGACACTTAGGTTGTAGGATTGCTGGGTCGTATGGTAGTTCTATTTGTAGTTTGTTAAGGAACCTCCATACTCTTCTCCATAGTGGGTGTATCAATTTACATTCCCACTAGAAGTGCAAGAGTGTTCCTTTTTCTCCACACCCTCTCCAGCATTTATTGTTTCTAGATTTTTTGATGATGGTCACTCTGACCAGTGTGATATGATATCTCATTGTAGTTTTGATTTGCATTTCTCTAATGATTTTAATGATGCTGAGCATTCTTTCATGTGTATGTTGGCAATCTGTATATCTTATTTGGAGAAAAGTCTATTTAGGAATTCTACCCATTTTTGGATTGTGTTGTTTGTTTTTTTGTTATTGAGCTGCTATCGCAGCTTGTAAATATTGGAGATTAATCCTTTGTCAGTTGCTTCATTTGCAAATATTTTCTCCCATTTTGAGGGTTGTCTTTTGGTCTTGTTTATGGTTTCCTTTACTGTGCAAAAGTTGTTAAGTTTCCTTAGGTCCCATTTTTTAATTTTTGTTTTTATTTCCATTTCTCTAGGTGGTGGGTCAAAAAGGATCTTGCTGTGATTTATGTCATAGAGTGTTCTACCTATATTTTCCTCTAAGAGTTTCATAGTTTCTGGCCTTACATTTAGATATTTAAGCCATTTTGAGCTTATTTTTGTGTATGGTGTTATGGAGTGTTCTAATTTCATACTTTTAAATGTACCTGTCCAGTTTTCCAGCACCACTTATTGAAGAGGCTGTCTTTTCTCCACTATATATTCTTGCCTTTTTTATCAAATGTAAGGTGACCATATGTGCATGGGTTTATCTCTGGGCTTTCTATCCTGTTCCATTGATCTATATTTCTGTGTTTGTGCCAGTACCATACTGTCTTGATTACTGCAGCTTTGTAGTACAGTCTGAAGTCAGCGAGACTGATTCCTCTAGCTAAATTTTTCGTTCTCAAGATTGCTTTGGCCATTCTGGGTCTTTTGTGTTTCCTTATAAATTGTGAAATGTTTTGTTCTAGTTCTGTGAAAAATGCCAGTGGTAGTTTGATAAGGATTGCATTGAATCTGTAGATTGCTTTGGGTAGTAGAGTCATTTAAACAATGTTGATTCTTCCAAACCAAGAAAATGGTATATCTCTCCATCTATTTGTATCATTTTTAATTTCTTTCATCAGTGTCGTATAATTTTCTGCATACAGGTCTTTTGTCTCCTTAGGTAGGTTTATTCCTAGATATTTTATTCTTTTTGTTGCAAAGGTAAATGGCAGTGTTTTCTTAATTTCTTTGTCAGATTTTTCATCATTAGTGTATAGGAATGCCAGAGATTTCTTTGCATTAATTTTGTATCCTGCTACTTTACCAAATTCATTGATTGGCTCTAGTTGTTTTCTGGTGGCATGTTTGGGATTCTCTATGCATAGTATCATGTCATCTGCAAACAGTGACAGCTTTACTTCTTCTTTTCCAATTTAGATTATTTTATTTCTTTTTCTTCTCTAATTGCTGTGGCTCAAACTTCCAAAACTATGTTGAATAAGAGTTTTGAGAGTGGGCAACCTTGTCTTGTTCCTGATATTAGTGGAAATGGTTTCAGTTTTTCACCATTGAGGATGATGTTGGCTGTGGGTTTGTCATATATGGCCTTTATTATGTTGAGGAAAGTTCCCTCCATGCCTACTTTCTGCAGGGTTTTTATCATAAATCTGTGTTGAATTTTGTCAAAAGCTTTCTCTACATCTACTGAAATGATCATATGGTTTTTCTCCTTCAATTTGTTATTATGCTGTATCACATGGTTTGATTTGTGAATATTGAAGAATCCTTGCATTCCTGGAATAAACCCCACTTGATCATGGTGTATGATCCTTTTAATGTGCTGTTGTATTTTGTTTGCTAGTATTTTGCTGAGGATTTTTGCATGTATGTTCCTGATTTACATTGGACTGTAGTTTTCTTTCTTTGTGACATCTTTTTCTGCTTTTGGTATCAGGCTTTTGGTGGCCTTGTAGAATGAGTTTGGGAGTGCTCCTCCCTCTGCTATATTTTGGAAGTTTGAGAAGGATAGGTGTTAGCTCTTCTCTAAATGTTTGATAGAATTCGCCTGTGAAGCCATCTGGTCCTGGTCTTTTTTTGTTGGAAGCTTTTTTTTTTTTTTTTTGTGGTTCGCGGGCCTCTCACTGTTGTGGCCTCTCCCGTTGCGGAGCACAGACTCCAGACGCGCAGGCTCAG
>NC_041234.1:62581186-62614877 GCF_002837175.3 Physeter macrocephalus
TCTCTCATGATCTTTTGTATTTCTGCAGTGTCAGTTGTTACTTCTCCTTTTTCATTTCTAATTCTATTGATTTGAGTCCTCTCCCTTTTTTTCTTGATGAGTCTGGTTAATGGTTTATCAATTTTGTTAATCTTCTCCAAGAACCAGCTTTTAGTTTGATTGATCTTTGCTATCGTTTCCTTCATATCTTTTTCATTTATTTCTGATCTGATCTTTATTATTTCTTTCCTTCTGCTAGCTTTGGGGTTTTTTTTGTTCTTCTTTCTATAATTGCTTTAGGTGCAAGTTTAGGTTGTTTATTTGAGATGTTTCCTGTTTCTTAAGGTAGGATTGTATTGCCATAAACTTCCCTAATAGAAGTGCTTTTGCTGCATCCCATAGGTTTTGGATCATCGTGTTACCATTGTCATTTGTTTCTACGTATTTTTTGATTTCCTCTTTGATTTCTTCAGTGATCACTTCATTATTAAGTAGTGTATTGTTTGGCCTCCATGTGTTTGTATTTTCTACAGATCTTTTCCTGTAATTGATATCTAGTCTCATAGTGTTTTGGTCGGAAAAGATACTTGATACCATTTCAATTTTCTTAAATTTACCAAGGCTTCATCTGTTACCCAAGATATGATATATCCTGCAGAATGTTCCAAGTGCACTTGAGAAAAATGTGTATTCTGTTGGTTTTGGGTGGAAAGTCCTATAAATATCAATTAAGCCCTTCCTGTTTAATGTATCATTAAAAGCTTATGTTTCCTTATTTATTTTCATTTTGGATGATCTGTCCATTGGTGAAAGTGGTGTGTTAAAGTCCCCGACTGTAAATGTATTACTGTCGATTTCCCCTTTTATGGCTGTTAGTATATGCCTTATGTATTGAGGTGCTCCTATGTTGGGTGCATAAATATTTACAATTGTTTTATCTTCTTCTTGGAACGATCCCTTGATATTTATGTAGTGTCCTTCTTTGTCTCTTGTAATAGTCTTTATTTTAAAGTCTGTTTTTTCTGATATGAGAATTTCTACTCCAGCTTTCTTTTTGTTTCCATTTTCATGGAATATCTTTTGCCATCCCCTGACTTTCAGTCTGTATGTGTCCTTAGGTCTGAAGTGGGTCTCTTGTAGACAGCATATATATGGGTCTTGTTTTTGTATCCATTCAGCCAGTCTGTGTCTTTTGGTGGGAGCATTTAATCCATTTACATTGAAGGTAATTATTGATATGTGTTCCTATTACCATTTTCTTAATTGTTTTGTGTTTGTTATTGTAGCTCTTTTCCTTCTCTTTTGTTTCTTGCCTAGAGAAGTTCCTTTAGCATTTGCTGTGAAGCTTGTTTGGTGGTGCTGAACTCTCTCAGCTTTTGCTTGTCTGTAAAGATTTTAATTTCTCCTTCAAATCTGAGTGATATCCTTGCTGCGTAGAGCAATCTTGGTTGTAGGTTTTTCTCCTTCATCACTTTAAATATGTCCTGCCACTCCCTTCTGGCTTGCAGAGTTTCTGCTGAAAGATCAGATGTTAACCTTATGGGGATTCCCTTGTGTGTCATTTGTTGTTTTTCCCTTGCTCATTTTAATATATTTTCTTTGTATTTAATTTTTGACTATTTTATTAATATATGTCTTGGCATGTTTCTCCTTGGATTTATCCTGTATGGGACTCTCTGTGCTTTCTGGACTTGATTAACTATTTACTCTCCCATATTAGGGAAGTTTTCAACTATAATCTCTTCAAATATTTTCTCAGTCCCTTTCTTTTTCTCTTCTTCTACTTGGACCCCTATAATTCAAATGTTGGTGCATTTAATGTTGTCCCAGAGGCCTCTGAGACTGTCCTCAGTTCTTTTTATTTTTTTTTCTTTATTCTGCTCTGCAGTAGTTATTTCCACTATTTTATCTTCCAGGTCACTTATCCGTTCTTCTGCCTCAGTTTTTCTGTTATTGATCCCTTCTAGGGTATTTTTAATTTCATTTATTGTGTTGTTCATCATTGCTTGTTTCCTCTTTAGTTCTTGTAGGTCTTTGTTGTATGTTTCTTTCATTTTCTCTATTCTATTTCCAAGATTTTAGATCATCTTTACTATCATTATTCTGAATTCTTTTCCAGGTAGTTTGCCTATTTCCTCTTCATTTGTTAGGTCTGGTGGGTTTTAATCTTGCTCCTTCATCTGCTGTGTGTTTTTCTGTCTTCTCATTTTGCTTATCTTACTGTGTTTCGGGTCTCCTTTTGCAGGCTGCAGGATCGTAGTCCCCATTGTTTTTGGTTTGTGTCCCCAGTGGCTAAAGTTGGTTCAGTGTGTTGTGTAGGCTTCCTGGTGCAGCGGACTAGTGCCTGTGTTCTGGTGGATGAGGCTGGATCTTGTCTTTCTGGTGGGCTGGTCCACTTCTGGTGATGTGTTTTGGAGTGTCTGTGGCCTTATTATGATTTTAGACAGCCTCTTTGCTAATGGATGGTGTTGAGTTCCTGTCTTGCTAGATGTTTGGCATAGGGTGTCCAGCACTGTAACTTGCTGGTCGTTGAGTGGAACTGGGTGTTGGTGTTGAGATGGAGATCTCTGGGAGATTTTTGTCATTTGATGTTACATGGAGCTGGGAAGTCTCTTGTGGACCAATGTCCTGAAGTTGGCTCTCCCACCTCAGAGGCACAGCACTGACTCCTGCCTGGAGCACCAAGAGACTTTCATCCACACGGCTCAGAATAAAAGGGAGGAAAAGTAGAAAGAAAGAGGATAAAATAAAATAAAGTATGATAAAATAAAGTTATTAAAATAAAAAATAAAAAGAAATTGTTAAGAATATATTTTTTAAAAAAGTAAACAAAAAACAAAAAACAATGGACGGACAGAACCCTAGGACAAATGGTGAAAGCAAAACTATACAGACAAAATCTCACACAGAAGCATACATAACACACTCACCAAAAAGGAAAAGGGGAAAAAATATTAAATCTTGCTCTCAAAGTCCACCTCCTCAATTTGGGATGATTCGTTGTCTATTCAGGTATTCCACAAATGCAGGGTACATCAATTTGATTGTGGAGATTTAATCCACTGCTCCTGAGGCAGCTGGGAGTGATTTTCCTTTCTCTTCTTTGTTCACACAGCTCCCGGGGTTCAGCTTTGGATTTGGCCCCGCCTCTGCATGTAGGTCGCCTGAGGGCCTCTGTTCTTCACCCAGACAGGATGTGTTTAAAGGAGCAGCTGATTCGGGGGCTCTGCCTCACTCAGGCCAGGGGGAGGGAGGGGTACAGATGCAGGGCGAGCCTGTGGTGGCAGAGGCCAGTGGGATGTTCCAGCAGCCTGAGGCATGCCGTGCATTCTCCCGGGGAAGTTGTTCCTGTAACACCGGTCCCTGCAGTGGTGGGCTGCACAGGCTCCCTGGAGGGGAGGTGTGGATACTGACCTCTGCTCACTCACAGTCTTCTTGGTGGTGGCAGAAGCAGCCTTAGCATCTCATACCCATCTCTGTGGTCCACGCTGTTAGCCGCGGCTTCCACTCGTCTCTGGAGCTCCTTTAAGCGATGCTCTGAATCCCCTCTCCTCATGCACTAGGAAACAATGAGGCAAGAAAAAGTCTCTTGCCTCTTTGGCAGGTCCAGACTTTTTCCTGGACTCCCTCTCGGCTAGCCGTGGTGCACTAACCCCTTCAGGCTGTGTTCATGCAGCCAACCCCAGTCCTCTCCCTGCGATCCGACTTCCGAAGCCAGAGCCTCAGCTCTCAGCCCCCACCCGCCCTGGCGTGTGAGCAGACAAGCCTCTCGGGCTGGTGAGTGCTGGTCGGCACCGATCCTCTGTGCGGGAATCTCTCTGCTTTGCCCTCCGCACCCCTGTTGCTGTGCTCTCCTCCGTGGCTCTGAAGCCTCCCCCCCTCCGCCACCTGCAGTCTCTGCCCTCGAAGGGGCTTCTAGTGTGTGGAAACCTTTCCTCCTTCACAGATCCCTCCCACTGGTGCAGGTCCCATCCCTATTCTTTTGTCTCTGTTTTTTTCTTTTGCCCTACCCAGGTACGTGGGGGAGTTTCTTGCCTTTTGGGAGGTCTGAGGTCTTTTGTCAGCGTTCAGTGGGTGTTCTGTAGGAGTTGTTCCACGTGTAGATGCATTTCTGATGTATCTGTGGGGAGGAAGGTGATCTCCGCGTCTTACTCTTCCACCGTCTTCTGTTCTCAACCCAAACACATTTTTAAAGATCAATGTTTTTTACTCCTCTCCCCCACAGTTTGTGTTTTGATGTCATATTTTACACCTTCATGTTTATCCCTTTACTGATTATTGTAGTCATAGTTAATTTTACAAAATTTTGACTTTTAATTTTCACCATCACTTCTTTAAATTGTTGATCCTCAGCCTTTACCATATATTTGTCTTTTTATAGTGGGATTTTTACTTTCTTATGGATTTTTACTTTTTGTTATAGCCTTTTCATTTTTTTTTTCTTTAGGGAACATCTTTAACATTTCTTTTATGGTAGGTTTAACATTGATGAACTCTTTTAGTTTTTTCTTGTCTGAGAAGTTCCTTGTCTCTCTTATCCTAAATGAAAATCATTCTGCAGAGAATATTCTAGCTTACAGGGTTTTCCCTTTCAGCACTTTAAATATATCATGCCACTTCCTACTGGCTTGCAAAGTTTCTGCAGAAAATCAGCTAATAGCATTATGGCAATTCCTTTGTGTATGACTCTTTGCCTTTCTCTTGCTGCATTTAGAATTCTCTCTGTCACTTTTGCCATTTTATTTTTTTTGTGTGTGTTATGCGGGCCTCCCTCTGTTGTGGCCTCTCCCGTTGCGGAGCACAGGCTCCGGACGCGCAGGCCCAGCGGCCATGGCTCATGGGCCCAGCCGCTCCGCGGCATGTGGGATCCTCCCAGACCGGGGCGCGATCCCGGTTCCCCTGCATCGGCAGGCGGACGCGCAACCACTGCGACACCAGGGAAGCCCACTTTTGCCATTTTAATTGTGACATGGATCTCTTTATATTTCTCTTGTTTGGAATTTCCTATGCTTCCTGTAGCTGGATATCTCTTTCATTCTTTGGGTATGGGAAATTTTCAGCCATAATTTTATCAAATATATTTTCAATGCCCTTCTCTCTCTCTTCTCCTTCTGGGGAACCAGAATGTTAGTATGCTTGGTGTTATTCCAAGATTTCTTATACTGTTCTCACCTTAACTTTTCTACCTTTTTGCTGTTCCCTTTGGATGATTTCCATTATTCTATCTTCCAGATCACTTATATGTTCTTGTGTATCACCTAGTCTGCTATTAATTCCTTCTAGTGTGTTTTCCATTTTAGTTATTGTATTTTTCAGTTCTGACTGGTTATTTTTGGTATTTTCTAGTTCCTTATTTAAATTCCTACTGTGTTTATCTATTCTTTTCTCTAATTCAGTTAGCATTCTTATTACTAGTGCCTTGGATTATTTACCTGGTAAATTGTTTATTTCTGTTTCATTATTTGTTTTTTCAGGGTTGTTTTCTTGCTCTTTCAGTTGAAACCAATTCCTCTATTATCTCATTTTGCTTAACTTTCTCTGTCTTTATGAAATTAAGTAAAACAGATACCCTGATGAGGTCTTGAAGGGGTGTCCTTATACTGTCTACTTGTGCCTAGTAGCTTTAGTGGGAGATCTGGATATGACATGAACTTGAGTCACGTCCTTCCCCCAGGGCATCCTGGAAGCTATTACCTTGGTAAGAGGTGAAGCTGGAGATGGAAGGACTAGGGCCAGAGCCAAGCATGAGCTGGGGCTTCCCCTCTACTAAGTGGCTTCACTGCCCTATCAGGTGCAGGGTCAGGTCTCAAGTTGCTGGATCTGAAGCCCTGAGATTCAGGTCTGAGCTGACTCTTTTGCCCTCAAGTGTGTTCTCTTTCCCTTCCCAGCCCTGGCACCCTTGCCCCTGAGGGGAGCAGTACAAGAGCAAGAGATGTTCATGTGTGTTCTGGGTATCTCATAGTGCATGACCTGTGGCAGTCAAGCCACAGGCAGAGGTCAGGGCTATTTCTGATGCACTGCTTGTGTAAGCACCAGCAATGGCTGCCCTGCCACACTAGATGCCTTTTTGGGTCTAAGCCCCCTTTGTCCCTCACAGCCATTCTCTCCCGTTGGCCTCTGCTGCCTCTGCTCTTGTTTGGAACTCCACTGCAGGGCAGGCAGGGTCTGTGTGGGCTCTCAGCATGTGTCAGGGCTCAGGCTGTGGAAGTTCAGCCACAAACAGATGTCAGGGCTGCTACCAATGTACTCCCTATATAAGTGCCAATAATGGCTGCTCTCACCCTGCTCAGACACAACTTTGGATCTTAGCCAGTTCTGTGTTTCACAGCTGAGCTCTTTCCTTGGTCAGGCATCCCTTGCTCCAGTGTGGAGCTGCAATGTGAAGTAAGCAGGGCTAGAGCTCTCTCATGGCTTAGGCTAGGGTGTACGCTGCTATGGTCACAGGAAACCAGTCAGCCACCTGTGCAGGTTTATTCTTCCCTCTCTGCCCTGCTTCGTGCGCAAGCGTATGTGTGTGTGCTCCTCACAAGCAGAGTTCAAGCTTCCCACAGCCCTCCTGTTACTCTCACCAGGACTGTTCCTCCAACCAACCAAGGGGGCCGTCTTTCCTGTGTTGACCCCAGGACTGTGGTGCCCAATATGTGACTTGAACTGCTCACTCCCCAGGGAGGATATCCACTTGCATAAATTCCCTTTCCATCTGAATCCCCTCCCTAGGACATAGGTTCCAACCTGATCACTTCTCTTCCCTTCCTACCTTATCATGTGTGTATCTTTATTTCAGCCTTGCTTGTACAGGAGTCCTTCTCCCAGTTTCCAGTTAGTTTTCATTGAGAAGTGTTCCATTTGTAGATATATGTGTGATGTGTTTGTGGGGGGAAGTGAGTTCCACATCCTCTTACTGAACCATTTTGATCTCCTCCCCCTCCTTTTACATGTCTTGAATGTTAGGGGAGAATACACACACACATATGCATACACACATACACTTAACATTTCCTGTTCACAAATATGGAAATGAAATTTATGAGGACTGAACAGAGACAACGTGTAACAGTGAAGAACTTAATTTTTAAATAATTCATAAGATTTTCTAAAAAATTGAAAAAGCATAAAAACAAAAACATATATTCCAAAATTCAATTCCCCAAATCCAGAATTTAGGATTTGACTGTCTTTGCTTCTAAGTTAAACTCTAAGTATACTACCATGAAGAATGCATAGGTCATTTTTCCCTACTTTGACTCATTTCAACTTTACAAAAATATACAGCACATTGAGTATGTAAAATGTCATTTTTCTTTGCTAAATTATAGTCATCAAACAATACCTCGTGCAGAAATAGTAAAAGCTATGCTGAAGGAAAATGCATTTTTTGCCTTCGTTTTGGTAAATGTATTGTAATATTGCAAATTGGCAGCCAGATTATTCATTATCATATTAGCATACATATTGCATTGCACTTAAAATCTTTTAAAATTAACGAACAAGGCTTGTGAAAAATCAAGGAAATTACAAACAGTTTGAGCTGTAGTGCATAAGAAGACCTATTCTATTCTAGCTCTTAAAATTATTTAAACAAATGCTTTGGGAAGCCATTGCCTTTATAAGGCTTTTAAGATATTTACAGCAAAACATTTTTCCCTGTGATAGAATTTTTCAAAGTACTAAAATATCATGGAGAAATATATTTTCTAACAGTTTTATGGCTCCCTAGATACATTCTCTACAAGCATTGTATCTGCTTGGACACAAACAGTATTACAAAAAGGCCATGTCATTTGAAAAGTGTATACAGCTTTGAAAGGGTATATGCAACATACTAATGTGAATGCCAGTATCATTAGTGTAATACAGTTTTAAGACGTGTCTTTTGTTATAGTGGACCTGAGTAATTTGTTCCTGTCTTATATCTCTATTTTGTTAGAGGTATTTTACATCTGTGGAAATACTACTACTGTGTGTCTTTACTTCTTGGCTTCAGAGGATGGCATGGGATATGCTATTTAAGAAGTCTAAGCAGGGAAATACATAATAGCAGAACTATCCTTTATAAAATGTTTTATTTCATTGAAAAATAAATAATAAGTATTATCTGGGACCTGAAAATTCAGCCTCTATATACTTTAAATGTTTGGAAGGGCTTACAAAGTTTAAAAAGCTATGAGGTGTGGTTAATAGAATTTTGCTAACCATAGAGCCCACTTTCCAGGCAAATGGGAAAGGTAACACATATTATAAGTATCCAGATAATAAAGTATCTCATGGGATGTTGTAAGCAATAAATATACATTAATGTCTAAACTTGAATAGCATATTGTATTGCCTTTACCCTCTGAAAGTTTTTTTTTAAAACATCAGATTTTCTCACAGACAGTGTTAAATTAGATTAGATGGTTACTTGGGTTATTAGTCCATCCTCCCAAGAAACTGTAATACAGTTTTTGCTTGAGAATCACAGGCTAACTATAGCACATTTCACTATCTGCTAATACAGGTGTTTTAACTGAAGGTGGGATGGAATCCATTGTCGGTAACCAAAAGTAGGAAGTGATTTCAACATTGTATAAAAATATGGTATTTTCACACTGGAAAAATGCCAAGTGGGAACTGAATAATGGCTGGGAGGTGACAATGGACCCAGAGGCAGTGAGCAAAATGATTTTCCCTAGTGATCAATTCAGATTAGGAAAATGACAATCTCTGAGGGAACTGGATGAATACAGCTGCTCAGGGGATGGAGCCATGTTCCTTAAAGCCATCCAAAGCAAATATGAAGACATGTGAAGGTCAAATGCAGAAATGGCTAATATATGGTACTAAAATGAATTTCATTGGAATCAAATGTTATAATGTTGTTCTTTAAAGCACTTTATCCAAATAAGTGAATCATAAAAGAAAACAATTTCATAGAATTGGAATCTAGAACAGAAAGCTTGGGCAATATATTCAAGTCTGATTACAACACATTCATAATGCAAGATATTGGATATTATTTCTTAATTTATTTTTTTTTTCTGTTTATTCTCACTACATGATTCCTCTCTCTGAGTTCATAATATTTTAAACATTCATAGAAATATAAAATGTTAGAGAACTGCATTTAATATTAACTGTTTTTGGTGGGCTTTGTGCAAAGTGAATCTTAAAAATATAATTTTTCCTCAAAAGAAATATCATTGATTATGAGTATGTATAAGGTTGGGATCAGATAAGGAAAGAAAAAGGAGAAAATCAGAGGGACCTAAACTGTCACTGGAAGTTGAGAGCTGAGAAAATACCTGGGAAGTTCTGATCAGTTTGTGCAGTATTATAGTAATTTTGATCACCCAAACAATTATTCCCTTTGTTTCACACTTTGAATATATATAATAAACATATATATATATATTTTGCTGGCTATTAAAAACATCAAACTCTATTTTGTCTGCATAGACCCAGTTTCAGCATAGACATAGTCTTATAATAATTCTAAATATTATATTCAGTGAATGTTTTGGATTTTTTATTCAAACTAGAGCTCTTATGATAGAAGATGAAAAAAATCCTCAAGTACCAGGGTTATTAGCGAAAGTGAAAAATACCTGCAGTGTCTTGGCTTCAACATCTGCCATTCCATATGGATCCATAAATATTTGTAACAGATAGTAGGTGAAGGAATTTCAATGTTAATAAAATAAGGCTGAATTTGGCAGGAATATTTAAGATAGATTTTTCCTGTTTTTTTTTTCTTTTTTAGTAGAAAGCACACTTATTTTAAACTTGCAATTCTCCATGGGAATAAAAATGTAGCCTCAATTAAATTTAAGCGAAAAAATGTGACTCAAATTATATGAATCTGAAGTCTTCCAACTACTTTGGAACTAATCTGAGAGATTTTAGTTACAAAACTGCAAGTTTGTTTTTTGTCTGGTTATTAGGAAAACAAAATACAATGCTACAAAATCTTAATTAATCGTTGCTACATTAACTAAATCTTTCAATCAATTTACCATAAGAAATTTAAAGAAAAAGAAGTTTCATGGGCGAGTCAGTGTACATTTAGTTCAATCATTTTTCTTAAGCATTCCATATTTAGAAGGCTAGCATAGTTTCAGATTTAGCCAATTTTTACTAAGGGCCTACTATATGCTAAGTATAGTGTTAGGTGCTTCCATGTTCGTTTTCTCATTTAAAACTCCCACAAACACTCTGAAGTAGTTATTCCTATTCTACAAATAGGGGCATAGAAGTTTAGAGATGTAACATTCGAAGACACAGAGAGATTCAGTCATGTTCATTGTGTTTTAAGTAGAACAGCAGAATCATACATTTTAGGCAAAAAAAGAGTTAAAATAAGAAAATGGGGGTATCTGGTGATTAACCTTTCAGTAACTATTGAAGTTACCGTGAATGATACATTTGTGAAAACTTTCCAATTTATTGAGATTTCTAATATAATTATTAGAGGAAATCACTACAACACTCTTCAATTTACAAATCTGTGAACTCATAATTTACACCACAATACCAGCCACAACTGAGTATTCAAGTAAGTGTTTCCGATAAAAGTCACTAAATTAGATGTGAATATTGAACTAGAAGAGAGTAAAATTGAAACAAGCCCCACAGCATAACTAGAAATGTAGATGAGGAAGAGGCAATGTTAAAACACGAAAGAAAATGGCACACTAATTTGTTCTAGTGATGAAGTTTACCCCTCCCTGTTCCCTTGATTATACTTTATGAATTATTTTATTATTATCATTTTACAAAAAAAAAACTTGTTCACCAGATGGTATAGGCACTCATAGCAATAGACAATATCTAAAAATAGCATTGTGCATTTGGTGAAGGTTGTTGAATTGAGCATTATTAATAGATACCTGCTTCCTTTATAAAACTTCAGAGGTTTCCAAAGGAGAAGCAACAGTTTTGACGGTCTTAATGCCGACATTATACAGAAAAGGAAAACTGAAAATTACAGTGCTTTGCTCTAATAATTAACATTTATTTTAAAGAAAATTCAGTTTTGTAAAATAATTAAATTAAATGATCGGTGTCATTTTGAACTGGCTAGGTTTACAATAGTGTAGTCATTATGATTCCAAAACTCAACTATTAGAAAAACGCTTAAATTTTTTCTAATATAAAAATATGGTGCCTCAGTACCTCAATTATTTATTTCCTAGCTGAAACAGAAAAATCAGTATATATTCTCACCAATGTGTGTGCATGCATGTTTGTGTGTCTGACAGAGACAGAGGAGAGAGATAATTAATGAATAAAAGAATGTTCTCAATTTTATATCATTGGTACTGTGGAAACATCAAAAATGTAAATATTCAGACTATAAGCAGGTATAATTGCAGTTATTAGTGAGCATATAAATATAAATGTCAAAACTGTATAATTATCTACATATTCCTCATTACAGAGTTTATAGGAGGTGACAAATTATAAACTGTTACATAGACTGTTCTTGCCAAGTTCTCCATGACAGTGTCATTCTGATTTTAAATCATTTTTAATTTTTAATCTTAACCCTACCAAAATACCCACTTTCCATCTTTCATGGATACAGGAAATAGTACTCAAGGATTAATCCATAGAACTGCTTACTGAACAGTTGCTTATGTTAAATTCATTTTTGGAAAAGTATTTTGCTTTTACCTGTATAGACTCACTAATTTATTTTACTGTTTTGTTTCCTGATTCTATGTTGCAAATAGGTTCCATTATAAATGTTTTTTCAGTGCAATGTAAATTGGTTTTCAGAATCTCTAGGTCTGTAGAACAGGCTAGTTGATGTATCTCTAATTTTATGCAATTTCCTGAAGCTGTGAAAATACGTACTTAAAATTAGGTAACATTGAGCTTCCTTGGTGGTGCAGTGGTTGAGAGTCCGCCTGCCGATGCAGGGGACACGGGTTTGTGCCCCGGTCCGGGAAGATCCCACATGTCGCGGAGAGGTTGGGCCCGTGAGACATGGCCGCTGAGCCTGCGCGTCCGGTGCCTGTGCTCCGCAACGGGAGAGGCCAAAACAGTGAGAGGCCCGCATACCGAAAAAAAAAAAAAAATTAGGTAACATTTTGAAATTTCTTAAAATGGTAAAGACAACTATTTTAAAAAGGTACTATAATAGGAAGCAATATTAATAATCTTTAAATGTAGCAAAATTTACTTTTATATAGCTCAGTGGTTTCTCAAACTGTGGTCCCCACACCAGGAACATGAAACATCAACTGGGCTCTTAGGAATTCCAGTTGCTAGGCCCTACTCTAGACCTACTGAATCAGAAACTTTGGAAGTTGGGAACGATTTTTTTTTTTTTTTTCGGTGGTACGCGGGCTTCTCATTGTTGTGGCCTCTCCCGTTGCGGAGCACAGGCTTCGGACGCGCAGGCTCAGCGGCCACGGCCCACGGGCCCAGCCGCTCCGCGGCATGTGGGATCCTCCTGGACCGGGGCACGAACCCGTGTTCCCTGCATCAGCGGGCAGACTCTCAACCACTGCGCCACCAGGGAAGCCCTGGGAACGATTTTTTAAAGACCTTCAGGACATTCTGATGTACGATAAAGTTTAAGAACCACTGATGTTAAGGTACTGGATGAATAACTTGCTCCCTTGTACCTTCTACTGATCCACTCTACTCAGATATGTTAACTAAGTCAAAAAAAAATCAGTGATTTGAAAGTTAGCACCTGAACTGCCAGGTCAGAGCAGGTCCTGCCAGGTCCTGATTTGTGCCAGATTAAGGAGAGAGCTTTCTTCCCTGGCTGATGGAAAGGATTGAACATTTCCCAGCCGGGAAGCAAAATGAAAAATCTGCTTTACAGCCTCTGCAGTCAGCTAGATGACTGAACCCCTAGTAAGGGTAAAAGCAGGGTTATATTAGAACCATGAGACCATTCTACAGATAAACCAGGGCAATGAAACATTGTCCCCTGGAAGGGTCAGCTGATTGATGGAAATATGTGCACTCTCCCCCATTTTTCCTAAACACATCTCTTTAAAACATCAGCTTCCTTCCCATTTTACCTCTATGCCCACTCCTGCCTCCTGTTTGCCAATTTCTAATGTAAACTCTTACATACTAACTTCTCACTCATTTAATGTTCTTCTCTCTGCAGCCTTTTTCACAGAGGTAGCCAGGCTTGTTTTCTGGAGAAGGGACTTGTACATGCCTCTGGTGCTGTTTGGTTGTTTATATTAGAAATTCTTGTCTGTCTTGCAGTTTTTAGATGAAATTCTAGTCTCTGTATGAAACTTCTTTCTATTCTAAGTCCCCAGCCTTTTTCTATTTCTAAGCTCTAGAAAATACAGATGCACTTCAAAAAAAATCAGTCAAGTTTGCTTTATCTTTGATGCAATAATACATCATCTCAAAGATGATAAGAAAGTATGTGTATGGGCCAGAAAGATTTATACTTTTACTATCTTTAGTCCTCAAAGGACTATGATATGCAGACAGCTTAAATAAATATACAATAGTCATCCTTTAATAACTATATCAACTATTTTTCAAAATTGTATTATTTCAGTTTATCACAATATCTGTAGACTATAGTAATCATTTATTTTATTGGAAAGGCTGAGAGTTGATAAGAAACTCTTTACCTCAATCCCCTCTTTCTTCCTTCCTTTCACCACATACTTGTAAAAAACTTAAAATTATATATTCATGTATATATATAATTTTACCTTTTTGGAATAGAAAGAAAAAAATGGAATCAGTCTGATAATCAAGAATCTTACCTCATGCTTTAAGATTATTGGTACGTATCTAAAATCATTACAATTGTTGTAGACCCTAGACAGTTACTATTCTAAATACCGAGAAGATAGCAATGGGAAATAAAAAACAGGAAAAGTCCCCACTTTCATGGAGAGTATATTGTAGTAAAATGAAATGTAACAAAAATAGTGAATAAATAAGTTATATTGTATATTAAATTGTTATAAATTTTATAGAAAAATGCATGTTAAGGGGATGGAAATAAGGGTGCAGTCTGCAGTGTTAAATAAGATGTTTGGTGTAAGTTTCACTGATAAGGTGATATTTGATCAAAGAACTGAAGTCAGGAACCTGAAATTAAATGCACAAGAACTCTAAAACATACCTTGTAAAGTACTGTGTTAGTTCTATATCACTGATTTGACCTTATGTCTTATTAAGCATATTAACTCTCTAGAAGAAGTTTAGTACAGAAAGGGAGATCTAGTGAACTGTTCATTCATTGAGATTTTCCTATGTAATTTTGAAACAGCAGTTCTCAACCAGTATTGATGTTTGGGCCAGATAATTCTTTGGTGGGGGTGGAGACAGAGGGCAGGGCATCCCTGGCCTCTACCATTAGATGCTAGTAGCACACACCCCTACCTCCTCAGTTTTGACAGTCAAAAATGTCTCCAGCCGCTGCCAAATGTCCTCTGGGCAGCAAAATTGCCTGCAGTTGAGAACTACTGACCTTGACTTAGGAAGACTCCTCAGACCTTTGATAACTGAGAAAGTAACATTGACCTAATTTAGGGTGAAGCCAGGCTCATCCAGTTATTACCTAGAAGAGGATCTTTCCAACATGTCTTTCATGAGATGTTACTGGATGCTTAGGTGGTCAAATATGTTACTATGTTCTCTTCCATTCCTGGGAATTTTCAATTAACAATTTATTTAACAAACATTTATATTGCATTTACTTTGAGTAACTTTACAAATTTTAGCTTATTAATCTTTATAACAACCCTATAAGATAGGTATTATTATTATCCTAACTTTACAGATGAGTAAATTGAGGCACAGAAAGATTAAGGCATTTTTCCAGGGGCTAGCAAATCATAGAGCAGGGTTGCAAACATAGGCAATCAGGCTCCAACATCTTATACTCTTTGTCACTATGCTCTCAGCTACCTAATTTAACATGTAACATATGTTAATATTTAGAATTAGCATTTTAAAGGCTCTGAGATGTTCTGATTTAATAAATTTAGCCAGTTTGGGGATCTAGTTTTGCTTTTCCAAATTTGATGATGGCAACACTTGAGTCATTGTTCAACTCAGACCATGAACACTTCCTCATATTCACGCAGGTCAGATCATTTCACAGCAGTTGGTCATTTTGTTGTTATTGTTCCTCATTTTGGAAGAGGGAAGCAGGTGTCTTGCTTGTGCTGAATGTAATACTAATGACACCAACAAAAGAGAGTCCCCTGGGCCAGCTGTATTTAGGGGAAAGCTCTTAAATCAAATAATGAAATATAATGTATTTGTTAAAGAATGAAAACTGATGACCTGGTAGGTGGCTGTATCTTTCCATTGCTGAATGAGTCTGCTGAGTTCAATTTCCATTCCTGTATCACAATCCTCAAACCCCAGGGGAAAGAGGAAAGACTTAACCCAATGTAAATTGGGAAAACAAGAATAGAGTCATACAGAAAGGTTCCAGCATCCTTGACTTTAATTTTTAGGGGGACTTTCCATCCTGAGCATTTACCATATGGTTTATCATTTTTTTTCTACAAATACACTTGTCAACTTTTGCATCTATTCATCTGGGCCCTAAGTAAGAACTTAAAATTAAAAGCTTGTTCTCTAAATTGATTTCCAAGCGCTATTACAAAGTATGGCAGGTTTAACAAACAAGTTCAACAAAAGCAGTCTGCAATTTGCTTCAATAAATTAAGAGGTTGCTCATACCCTCAGCTATATAGCAGTTGTCCTATCTTTATCTTTTAGGTTATACCATTTCTTCATATGTGTTGATAAAGATTTTAATATATACATTTTGAACACTAGCCTTTTAAATGCTCCATCAAAAACCCTTTCACCCTGGATTACAAAGAGATGCTCTTATTTCACTGACAATCTATATTTCTAGTACTTGCTTATATTTTATTTCATTGCCAATTAGGATTTCCCAATCCTACCTAATAAATCCCTACATAACAGTGCATCTATTCAAACTCTGAGGAAAATGTAGATGCCATTCAGATGTGAAAACTTATTACAAGATTGAAATAGATTTCTAATGCATTTATCATTCATTTTTGTAGCATGTGATTTAAATCAGAAAAAAAAATGATGAATGGTTTGACAGTTTCCACTCATATATACCAAACATAATACACTTTGACTAGTTTTTGGCTATTATGGACCTTAACATGCAATGTGACCTTGGTCTGGAAAAGCATGTTTGGTTTGTACAGAGGCTTAATCGTAAGAAGTCATAAGTAGAAATCTTCTTCTTTACTGCCCTTTCCTAGGACTAGGAAATTTATTGCTTGTCGGACAGGTAAGATATGAACAATGGGCCAAATAGAGTCCAGGGTTATCTTATCCATGTGAAAACTGCTGCTGAAAATCGATGTGACCTCTGCTACACTGTCATCCCAATTCCCACCCTCTGTGTCCTATTTGTCTTTTGGTAGAAGTTTAGATCTGTGTGCTGTCTCTATGTGTCTCTCTTGGGCCAGATTATCAAAATGAATCATTGCCTGCGCACCTCTTATATTTATATTTATTTTCCTGGTGTTGACTAGGTCTGATGAAATATGATTCTTTTTGCATTTGATCCTCACTGCAGCAAGCAGCACCTGATTCAGCTGTGTCTATCTCTTTAAAGAAGAGTAATATTATTTTGAAACTTCAATCTTCTATACAGCAACATTACAAACCATAGACCATACAACCTGTCTTCATAGTCAATAGTAATGTTACTTTCAGCCAATTTGATGTCATTTCATTCATCTCCAAATAGAAGATTTCTGATGATTTTAATGTCGTTCTAATTTTGTTTTATGCATACCTAACGTATTGCTTTCATTTTCAGGTATTTTGTTTGTGGAATACCCTGATCACTGAGGTTACATGTGTGTGTAGAGTGATACATGACTAAGAATCCATAATTTTAAGAAGTCTCCCCTGATGCAAAATATTTATTCAGAAGAAACATTATATTATCTCGGAATCAGCAGGAAGTCAATGTTCTAACTTTGTGGTGGTTTATTTTGTAAAAATAGATCTTCTAGGCCACATAAATTCATCTTTAAGATTTATAAACATCAATATAAAGAAGTTGAACCTTCCCAATTATTATTAATATTGATAGATCATAATGAAGTCATTCTACCTATTCACTTATGCACTCATGTGCAGAAGACAAAGTACTAGCTAAATACAGAAAATACAGACTTCAAGTAACACAAATAAAGCATAATATTGCTTCATTAGCTGTTGAGAAATATCCCTTAGAGACATTAGAGCTGCTGCCTAAGACATATTTTAGAATTTATATTTTTAATGAGATATTTCCAATGTTCAAACCTTGTACTTGAAATAGATCACAGAACATGTGCTCACTCCCTCTGGAATACTTTGCCTCTTCCAAAACTACTACTGACAAAGAAGGAAGGGAGGGATGGATGGAGGGAGGGAGGGAGGAAGGAAGGAAGGAAGGAAGGAAGGAAAGAAGGAAGGAAGGAAGGAAGACATGTTCTATAAGAGGTTAGGGTTAATTTTACAAGCAAGTTGTATAAAATACATTCATCAGGCATTTATGATCAAAATAATATTTGTAAGTTTTACTAAAAACAGTTCCTGGGAATATGTTCATTATAGTTTCCTGTGCTAAAAGAAAATTAGCAGGCTATTTTTTGCATACTATTGAATTCTTTAAAACTGATAAACAAATACATTTTGGATTCAAATAATGTGAAACTGTTGATTCTCTAAAATAATCATTAGCATTTTTATCCCTATAGGTTTTAGAAAATTAGAAATTGTGAAGGTGAGCTATATCAAGAGTATTTTATTCAGAGATAATGCTATCCCATTAAGTAATCCCACAGAAGTTCCCGCAATTGTATGCCACAGCTTCCCACACAAGAAATCCCACAGCAAACTATGATGACTGTGAAATCAATAGGGTTCAAGACGCTGCTCACTAAATATATAGGCTGCTTTCAATTGAAAAATGAGTTCTAACTGTATGACAAATCCATATTCCTATCCCTACAAGGACCAGACCAATAGCCAGATTTTTGTTTTCAAACCATGTGAAAATTGGTTAGGTCTAGATTCAAGCCTAATTTTTTCCTGAATGAGTTTCAAAATATATGGGGTCACTGAAAATTTTTATGACCAGAGATACATATTTTCAGACATTGCTTGTGCTTAGTTACTGCTGAGTAGAGTAATTTTATTTGAGGTGCTGTGATCAACTCATTGTGTACTGCTATTGAAGCCATTTAAGAATGACAGGGTTTGTTTGGCTACATTCCAAGATTACCTCTGTAACAGTTTATTTTTACATTTATCAAAAAAACCCCAATTCCTAATTGCAGAGGAAACTGCTATCTGGTTCATACATCTCACAAAGATTTTCAACCAGAATTCAAGTATATAGCCAAGTAGTTAGCTTCTCAAAGTAAGAGGAGATTCCTTTTGTAATTAGATGTATCTGTGCAAAACAAATCTGAAATATCTTATTAGACAAAAATTCTATTGGTGTCTCTTCATATGAAGTTAAGAGGGAATCTCATTAAAGTAATTAGTGTGTGGGAGAAGTTAATATAAAAATATAAGGGGAGAAAATATACACTTTGCGGTTTTACACATAGGTAGTTAAGTTTTTCATAAGAAATATTCTTCAAAATAAAATGTAACACTGGAAACAACCCAGATGCCAAACTAGTGAATGATTAAACAGACAGTCATGTATCCATGCAATGGAAAACTTTTCAGCAATAAAAAGGAAAAAAAAAACCACTGATACATGCCACAACATGGATGAACCTCAAAAACATTATGCTAAGTGAAAGAAACAAACACAAAAGATCACTTACGATATGATTCTATTTATGTAAATATCCAGAAAAGGCAATCCCATAGAGACAAAAAGTAGATTAGTGGTTGCCAGGAGCTGGGAATGGGAAAGGAGATTAATTGTAAATGGGCATGAAGGGTATTTTGGGGGTGATTGAGGTGTTCTAAATTAGATTTTTGGTAATGGTTGTACAATTCTGTAAATTTACTAAAACTTATCGATGCATACAATTAAAATAGATGAATTTTATCATATGTAAATTATACTTCAATAAAGGTGTTAAACTATGGAGATGATAGATATAGATAGATAGATTTAAAGAGAAAAAATAAAAAGCAATTAGAGTTTTACCAGGAAGTGATCTGATTATTTAATTTATAGATATTAATAAACATGTCAAATTTGTTTCTCCAAATTTTATGCCAATTAGCAGTAAATGTTGGTTCATTTTTCACTGTTTCTTTACTGAAACATTTATTTTGATAAATGAGAGGCAGCTGGGAAATAGGTATGACTTCCAGTTATGAGTTTTCCATCATTTGGCTTTAGAAACAAAATCTTTATAGAGGTGAAGGAAACAGTGAAAATTTTGAGCTGTTAGTTTATGAACCTTCTGATATTAATTTTGTTTCTTGCAGAAGAGGTACCCATTCAAATTCCAATGATGAAGTCACCCCTGGACAAGATCCAACTGACTCCTGGGCAGGCATTGCCTCCTGGATTCCCTGGACCATTCATTTTTGCTGATAGTCTGTCCTCTGTGGAGACTCTGTTGACCAACATTCAGGTCAACAATATTTCTATAAACAAAATAAATGTAATACAAGACATTAGCACCTACATAAATTATTTCATATTTGAGAAATTAAAACAGATAAGATGAACTGCATGTCATTTGCTGTATTTTGACAGGGTCTACTGAAAGTGGCTTTGGATAATGCGCACATCCAAGAGAAGCAGATTCAACAAGAAAAAAAGGAACTGCGAATGGAGCTCTATAGAGAGAGAGAAATTAGAGAAAACCTTGAAAGACAACTCGCTGTTGAGCTTCAAAGCAGAAGTAAGTATAACAAGTTCAATATAAGTGAATAAGTTAAGATTGTGTTGGAGATATTCTCAGTAGTAATAGATATATTCTCAGGGATAGCCAGGAACTGCTGAAAACAAATGACAAGCTAAGAATCAAATACTGTGTGCAATCCACAAGGTAAGATGTTTATACTATTTCTCTTTGTAATTAAACATAATGAGCAAGATCTACACTTCATTTCTGGAAACATGAATATTCTTAGTTCTCTCACAATTTCACAAAATACTCCTGGATATATATATATATATATATATATATATATATATATATATATACACATTCTAATAATTCCTTATGTATTAAATGCTTAATCTTTGCCAAGAACAATGTTAGATTTTGGGGTTAGAAGATAAAACTCAGTCCCTGTCCTTGAAAGATTTAAATTTCAGAGGACTAGCACAACCAACCAGCTAATTATAAGACAAAGTGGAAAGAACAATGATGTACATCATATATGTTTATATAGAGAGGGGGTAGTTAGCTCAGTTGGTGGTGTGGGGAATTGATGGTTGAAGAAGGTTTTCTGATGCTGACACTTGAACTTGAGTCTTGAAGAATCAGTAAGCCAAGAAAAGCATGAGAGTAACTGAGTGATCTGGTCATTCTAGAACAATGAACATAGGCATGGAAGCAAGAAGCCTCAAAATGGGCAAATATATACAGTGTATAAATACCATGACTTTGAGTTTTATGAAGTGAATGTTGGGGAATAATGCATAACGAAAGTAGAGGCTAAATTATAAAGGCCATTTTCTTTTTTTAACATTGTTATTGGAGAATAATTGCTTAACAATGGTGTGTTAGTTTATGTTTATAACAAAGTGAATAAACTATACATATACATAT
Organism: Physeter macrocephalus; assembly: GCF_002837175.3. Taxonomy (NCBI): domain Eukaryota; kingdom Metazoa; phylum Chordata; class Mammalia; order Artiodactyla; family Physeteridae; genus Physeter; species Physeter macrocephalus. Next base: position 62,601,904 of record NC_041234.1, read on the forward strand.
ATCCCCATATCTCCTCCCTCTTGCATCTTCCTCCCACCCTCCCTATCCCACCCCTCTAGGTGGTCACAAAGCACCAAGCTGATCTCCTTATGCTATGCAACTGGTTCCCACTAGCTACCTATTTTACTTTTGGTAGTATATATAAGTCAGTGCCACTCTCTCACTTTGTCCCAGCTTACACTTCCCCCTCACCGTGTCATCAAGTCCATGCTCTACGTCTGCATCTGTATTCCAGTCCTGCACCTAGGTTCTTCAGAACCTTTTTTTTTTTTTTAGTTTAGATTCCATATATATGTGTTAGCATATGGTATTTGTTTTTCTCTTTCTGACTTACTTCACTCTGTATGACAGACTCTAGGTCCATCCACCTCTTTACAAATAACCCAATTTTGTTTCCTTTGATGGCAGAGTAATATTCCATTGTATATATGTGCCACATCTTCTTTATCCATTCATCTGTCAATGAACACTTCAGTTGCTTCCATGTCCTGGTTATTGTAAATAGAGCTGCAATGAACATTGTGGTACATGACTCTTTTAAAATTATGGTTTTCGCAGGGTATATGCCCAGTAGTGGGATTGCTGGGTCGTATGGAAGTTCTATATTTAGTTTTTTAAGGAACCTCCATACTGTTCTCCATAGTGGCTGTATCAATTTACATTCCAACCAACAGTGCAAGAGGGTTCCCTTTTCTCCACACCCCCTCCAGCAATTATTGTTTGTAGATTTTTGATGATGGCCATTCTGACTGGTGTGAGGTGATACCTCATTATAGTTTGATTTGCATTTCTCTAATGATTAGTGATGCTGAGCATCCTTTCATGTGTTTGTTGGCAATATGTATATCTATGGAGAAATGTCTATTGAGGTCTTCTGCCCATTTTTGGATTGGGTTGTTTGTTTTTCTGATATTGAGCTGCATGAGCTGCTTGTAAATTTTGGAGATTAATCCTTTGTCAGTTGCATCTTTTTCAAATATTTTCTCCATTCTGAGGGTTGTCTTTTCATCGTGTTTATGGTTTCCTCTGCTCTGCAAAAGCTTGGAAGTTTCATTATGTCCCATTTGTTTATTTTTGGTTTTATTTCTGTTTCTCTAGGGGGTGGGTCAAAAAGGATCTTGCTGTGCTTTATGTCATAGTGTGTTCTGCCTATGTTTTCCCCTAAGAGTTTTACAGTGTCTGGCCTTACATTTAGGTCTTTAATCCATTTTGAGTTTCTTTTTGTGTATGGTGTTAGGGAGTGTTCTAATTTCATTCTTTTACATGTAGCTGTCCAGTTTTCCCAGGACCACTTATTGAAGAGGCTCTCTTTTCTCCATTGTACATTCTTGCCTCCTTTATCTAAAATAAGGTGGCCATACGTGTGTGGATTTATGTCTGGGCTTTCTATCCTGTTCCATTGGTCTATATTTCTGTTTTTGTGCCAGTACATACTGTCTTGATTACTGCAGCTTTGTAGTATAGTCTGAAATCAGGGAGCCTGATTTCTCCAGCACCATATTTTTTCTCAAGATTGCTTTGGCTATTCGGGGTCTTTTGTGTTTCCATACAAATTGAAATTTTTTTTCTAGTTCTGTAAAAAATGCCATTAGTAGCTTCACAGGGATTGCGTTGAACCTGTAGATTGCTTTGGGTAGTATACACATTTTTACAATGTTGATTCTTCCAATACAAGAACATGGTATATCTCTCTATCAGTTTGTATCATCTTTAATTTCTTGCATAAGTGTCTTACAGTTTTCTGCATACAGGTTTTTGTCTCCTTAGGTAGGTTTATTCCTAGGTATTTTATTCTTTTTGTTGCAGTATTAAATGGGAGTGTTTCCTTAATTTCTCTTTCAGATTTTTCATCATTAGTGTATAGGAATGCAAGAGATTTCTGTGAATTAATTTTGTATCCTGCTACCTTAGCTAATTCACTGATTACCTCTAGTAGTTTTCGGGTAGCGTGTTTAGGATTCTCTATGTATAATATTATATCATCTGCAAACAGTGACAGGTTTACTTCTTCTTTTACAATTTGGATTCCCTTTATCTCTTTTTTTTCTCTGATTGCTGTGGCTAAAACTTCAAAAAGTATGTTGAATAATAGTGTTGAGAGTGGGTAACCTTTTCTTCCTGATCTTCGTGGGAATGGTTTCAGTTTTTCACCATTTAGAATGATGTTGGCTGTGGGTTTGTCACCTATGGCCTTTATTATGTTGAGGTAAGTTCCCTCCATGCCTATTTTCTGGAGGGTTTTTATCATAAATAGGTGTAGAATTTTGTTGAAAGCTTTTTCTGCATCTATTGATATGATCATGTGCCTTTTATCCTTCAATTTGTTACTGTGGTATATCACATTGACTGATGTGCGTATATTGAAGAATCCTTGCATTCCTGGGATAAACCCCACTTGATCATGGTGTATGATCCTTTTAATGTGCTGTTGGATTCTATTTGCTAGTATTTTGCTGAGGATTTTTGCATCTATGTTCATCAGTGATATTGGCCTGTAGTTTTCTTTCTTTGTGACCTCTTTGTCTGGTTTTGGTATCAGGGTGATGGTGGCCTTGTAGAATGAGTTTGGGAGTTTTCTTCCCTCTGCTATATTTTGGAAGAGTTTGAGAAGGATAGGTGTTAGCTCTTCTCTGTATTTTTGATAGAATGCGCCCGTGAAGCCATCTGGTCCTGGGCTTTTTTTTGTTGGAAGATTTTTATCACAGTCCCAATTTCAGTGCTTGTGATTGGTCTGTTTATATTTTCTATTTCTTCCATTTTCAATTTTTTTTGTCTTCTCAAATACCCAGCTTTTAGTTGTATTGATCTTTGCTATTGTTTCCTTCATTTCTTTTTCATTTTCCATTTTCAGTCTTGGAAGGTTGTGCTTTTCTAAGAATGTGTCAATTTCTTCCAGGTTGTCCATTTTATTGGCATATAGTTGCTTATAGTGATCTCTCATGATCCTTTGTATTTGTGCAGTGTCAGTTGTTACTTCTCCTTTGTCATTTCTAATTCTATTGATTTGAGCCTTCTCCCTTTTTTCTTGATGAGTCTGGCTAATGGTTTACAATTTTTTTTGTCTTCTCAAATACCCAGCTTTTAGTTGTATTGATCTTTGCTATTGTTTCCTTCATTTCTTTTTCATTTATTTCTGATCTGATCTTTATGATTTCTTTCCTTCTGCTACGTTTGGAGATTTTTTTGATCTTCTTTCTCTAATTGCTTTAGGTGTAAGGTTAGGTTGTTTATTTCAGATGTTTCTTGTTTCTTGAGGGTAGGATTGTATTAATATAAACTTCCCTCTTAGAACTGCTTTTGCTACATCCCATAGATTTTGGATCATAGTGTTTTCATTGTCATTTGTTTCTAGGTATTTTTTGATTTCCTATTTAATTTCTTCAGTGATCTCTTGGCTATTAAGTCATGTATTGTTTAACCTCCATGTGTTTGTATTTTTTACAGATTTTTTTCCTGTAATTGATATCTAGTCTCATAGCATTGCAGTCAGAAAAGATACTGGATATGATTTCAATTTTCTTAAATTTACCAAGGCATGATTTGTGACCCAAGATATGATCTCTCCTGGAGAATGTACCATGAGCCCATGAGACGAAAGTGTATTCTGTTGTTTTTGGTTGGACTGTCCTATATATATCAATTAAGTCCATCTGCTTTAATGTATAAATTAAAGCTTGTGTTTCTTTTTTTATTTTCATTTGTATGATATGTCCATTGGTGAAAGTGGGGTGTTAAAGTCCCCTACTATGACTGTGTTACTGTCTATTTCCCCTTTTATGGCTGTTAGCATTTACCTTATGTATTGAGGTGCTCGTTTGTTGGGTGCATAAATATTTACAATTGTTATATCTTCTTGGACTGATCCCTTGATCATTATGTAGTGTCCTTCATTGTCTCTTGTAATAATCTTTATTACTTTTCTTGTAAAGATGATTTGGTAGTGCTGTATTCTCTTAGCTTTTGCTTGTCTGTAAATGTTTTAATTTCTCCATCAAATCTGAATATGATACTTGCTGGGTAGAGTAATCTTGGTTGCAGGTTTTTCCCTTTCTTCACTTTAAATATGTCCTTCCACTCCCTTTTGGCTTGCAGACTTTCTGATGAAAGATCAGCTCTTAACCTTATCGAGATTTCCTTGTATGTTATTTGTTTTTTTTTTCCCTTGCTGCTTTTAATATTTTTCCTTGTATTTAATTTTTGGTAGTTTGATTAATATGTTTCTTGGCATGTTTCTCCTTGGACTTATCCTGTATGAAACTCTCTGTGCTTCCTGGACTTGATTGACTATTTCCATCCCATATTAGGAAAGTTTTAATCTATAATCTCCCCTTTTATGGCTGTTAGCATTTACCTTATGTATTGAGGTGCTCGTTTGTTGGGTGCATAAATATTTACAATTGTTATATCTTCTTGGACTGATCCCTTGATCATTATGTAGTGTCCTTCATTGTCTCTTGTAATAATCTTTATTTTAAATTTTATTTTGTCTGATATGAGAATTGCTACCCCAGCTTTCCTTTGATTTCCATTTGCATGGTATATCTTTTTCCATCCCCTCACGTTCAGTCTGTATTTGTCCCTAGGTCTGAATGGGCCTGTTGTAGACAGCATATACACGGGTCTTTTTTTTTGGTATCCATTCACCCAGTCTATGTCTTTTGGTTAGAGCATTTAATCCATTTACATTTAAGGTAATTCTTGATATGTATGTTCCTATTACCATTTTCTCAATTGTTTGGGGTTTGTTATTGTAGGTCTTTTCCTTCTCTTCTGTTTCCTGCCTAGAAAAGTTCCTTTAACTTTTCTTGTAAAGATGATTTGGTAGTGCTGTATTCTCTTAGCTTTTGCTTGTCTGTAAATGTTTTAATTTCTCCATCAAATCTGAATATGATACTTGCTGGGTAGAGTAATCTTGGTTGCAGGTTTTTCCCTTTCTTCACTTTAAATATGTCCTTCCACTCCCTTTTGGCTTGCAGACTTTCTGATGAAAGATCAGCTCTTAACCTTATCGAGATTTCCTTGTATGTTATTTGTTTTTTTTTTCCCTTGCTGCTTTTAATATTTTTCCTTGTATTTAATTTTTGGTAGTTTGATTAATATGTTTCTTGGCATGTTTCTCCTTGGACTTATCCTGTATGAAACTCTCTGTGCTTCCTGGACTTGATTGACTATTTCCATCCCATATTAGGAAAGTTTTAATCTATAATCTCTTTAAATATTTTCTCAGTTCCTTTGTTTTTCTCTTCTTCTTCTGGGACCCGTGTAATTCAAATGTTGGTGCATGTAACGTTGTCCCAGATGTCTTTGAGACTGTTTTCAATTCTTTTCATTCTTTTTTATTTATTCTGCTCTGCAGTAGTTATTTCCAATATTTTATCTTACAGGTTGCTTATCCGTTCTTCTGCCTCAATTCTTCTTCTATTGATTTCTTCTAGAGAATTTTAAATTTAATTTAGTGTGTTGTTCATCATTGTTTGCTCTTTAGTTCTTCTAGGTCCTTGTTAAACGTTTCTTTTATTGTCTCCATTCTATTTCCAAGACTTTGATCATCTTTACTATCATTACTCTGAGTTCTTTTCCTAGTAGACTGCCTATTTCCTCTTCATTTGTTTGTTCTGGTGGGTTTTTGCCTTACTCCTTCATCAGCTGTGTGTTTCTATGTCTTCTCATTTTGCTTAACTTACTGTGTTTGGGATCTTCTTTTCACTGGCTGCAGGTTTGTAGTTCCCATTGTTTTTGGTGTCTGCCCCCAGTGGCTAATGTTGGTTCAGTGGGTTGTGTAGGTTTCCTGGTGGAGGGGCTTAGTGCCTGTTTTCTGGTGGATGAAGCTGGATCTTGTCTTTCTGGTGGACAGGACTGCATCCAGTGGTGTGTTTTGGGGTATCTGTGTCCTTATTATGATTTTAGGCAGCCTCTCTGCTAATGGATGGGTTTGTGTTCCTGTCTTGCTAGTTGTTTGGCATAGGGTATCCTGCACTGTAGCTTGCTGGTCATTGAGTGGAGCTGGGTCTTAGCATTGAGATGGAGATCTCTGGGAGAGCTTTTGCCATTTGATATTATGTGGAGGTAGGAGGTCTCTGGTGGACCAATGTCCTGAACTTGGCTCTCCATTTGTGCGTAGAGCACCAAGACCCTGTCAGCCACATGGCTCAGAAGAAAAGTTAGGAAAAAAGAAAGAAAGAAAGAAAAAAGTAAAATAAAATAAAAAATTAAAAAGTAATAAAAAGAGAAAAAAATAAGAAAGAAAGGAGCAGACAAACCAAAAAGCAAAGCCACTGTTGATAAAAAGCACTAAAAACTATACTAAAAACAAAATAAAACAAACAAAAAAAAGGACAGATAGATTGCTAGGACAAATGGTAAAAGCAAAGCTATACAGGCAAAATCACACAAAGAAGCATGCACATACACACTCACAAAAAGAGAAAGAGGTAAACAATATATATATATCATTGCTCCCAAAATCCACTGCCTAAATTTTGGGATGATTCTTTCTCTATTCAGGTATTCCACTGATGCAGGGTACATCAAGTTGATTGTGGAGGTTTAATCCACTGCTCCTGAGGCTGCTGGGAGATATTTCCCTTGTCTTCTTTGTTCACACATCTCCTGGGGTTCAGATTTGTATTTGGCCCCACCTCTGTGTGTCAGTCACCTGAGGGCATCTGTTTTTTGCTCAATAAGGATGATTTTAAAGGAGCAGCTGATTAGGGAGCTCTGGTTCACTCAGGCCAGGGGGAGGAAGGATGGTGTCTGCCCCCAGTGGCTAATGTTGGTTCAGTGGGTTGTGTAGGTTTCCTGGTGGAGGGGCTTAGTGCCTGTTTTCTGGTGGATGAAGCTGGATCTTGTCTTTCTGGTGGACAGGACTGCATCCAGTGGTGTGTTTTGGGGTATCTGTGTCCTTATTATGATTTTAGGCAGCCTCTCTGCTAATGGATGGGTTTGTGTTCCTGTCTTGCTAGTTGTTTGGCATAGGGTATCCTGCACTGTAGCTTGCTGGTCATTGAGTGGAGCTGGGTCTTAGCATTGAGATGGAGATCTCTGGGAGAGCTTTTGCCATTTGATATTATGTGGAGGTAGGAGGTCTCTGGTGGACCAATGTCCTGAACTTGGCTCTCCATTTGTGCGTAGAGCACCAAGACCCTGTCAGCCACATGGCTCAGAAGAAAAGTTAGGAAAAAAGAAAGAAAGAAAGAAAAAAGTAAAATAAAATAAAAAATTAAAAAGTAATAAAAAGAGAAAAAAATAAGAAAGAAAGGAGCAGACAAACCAAAAAGCAAAGCCACTGTTGATAAAAAGCACTAAAAACTATACTAAAAACAAAATAAAACAAACAAAAAAAAGGACAGATAGATTGCTAGGACAAATGGTAAAAGCAAAGCTATACAGGCAAAATCACACAAAGAAGCATGCACATACACACTCACAAAAAGAGAAAGAGGAAAACAATATATATATATCATTGCTCCCAAAATCCACTGCCTAAATTTTGGGATGATTCTTTCTCTATTCAGGTATTCCACTGATGCAGGGTACATCAAGTTGATTGTGGAGGTTTAATCCACTGCTCCTGAGGCTGCTGGGAGATATTTCCCTTGTCTTCTTTGTTCACACATCTCCTGGGGTTCAGATTTGTATTTGGCCCCACCTCTGTGTGTCAGTCACCTGAGGGCATCTGTTTTTTGCTCAATAAGGATGATTTTAAAGGAGCAGCTGATTAGGGATCTCTGGTTCACTCAGGCCAGGGGGAGGAAGGAGTACAGAATGTGGGGCGAGCCTACAGTGGCAGAGGCCAGTGTGACGTTGCAGCAGCCTGAGCCACACTGTGTGTTCTCCCGGGGAAGTTGTCCCTGGATCAAGGGACCCTGGCAGTGGCAGGATACACAGGCTCCTGGGAGGGGTGGTATGGAGGGTGACCTGTGCTTGCACACAGGCTTCTTGGTGGCTACAGCAGCAGCCTTAGTGTTTCATGCTCATCTCTGTTGTCCATGCTGATAGCCACAACTCGGGCCCATCTCTGGAGCTTCTTTAGGCAGTGCTCTGAATCCCCTCTCCTTGCGTACCTGGAAACAAAGGTCTCTTCCCTCTTAAGCAGTTCCAGACTTTTTCCTGGACTCCATCCTGGCTAGCTGTGGCACACTAGCCCCCTTCAGGCTTAGTTCACACAGCCAACTGCAGTCCTCTCCCTGGGATCTGAACTCTGAAGCCCGAGCCTCAGCTCCCATCCCCCACCCATCCTGGCCGGCAGGTGAGCAGACAAGCTTCTCAGGCTGGTGATTGCTGTTCGGCACAATCCTCTGTGCGGGAGTCTCTCCGCTTTTCCCTCTGCTCCCCTCTTGCTGCACTCTCCTCTGTGGCTCCGAAGCTTCCCCCCCACCACCCCTCTTCTCCACCAGTGAAGGGGCTTCCTAGTGTGTGGAACCTTTTCCTCCTTCACAGATCCCTCCCAGTGGTGCAGGTCCCATCTTTATTCTTTTGTCTCTGTTTTTTCTTTTGCCTACCCAGGTACGTGGGGAGTTTCTTGCCTTTTGGGAAGTCTGAGGTCTTCTGCCAGCATTCAGTAGGTGTTCTGTAGGAGTTGTTCCACATGTACATGTATTTCTCATGTATGTTTGGGGAGGAAGGTGATCTCCACGTCTTACTCTTCTGCCATCTTGAAGGTCCACCCATAAAGTCCATTTTTAATCATGTAAAAGATTAGCTTAGACTTTGTCCTGTAGGTTATGGGAAGTATTAAAAGATAAGCATTGGAGTGATCTGGTCTGCTTTCAAGCAGATAGACCACTCTGGTGTTGGGAATAGATTAGACGGGACTTGGAGTAAGACTGCAAACAAGGAAACTATGTAAAAGGGGATTGCCCTCATCTAGGCCGTGGTGATGAGGGCTGAATAGGGTAGCATAAGTATGGATGGAGACAAAAGTGAGAGAATGGAAAATATTGTTCAGAAATAGAAATAAGTTTCTAACAATGGGTAGGCATTTGATAATCTATAGATATGGATAATGAGACTAGCTTGTATCAAAATCAGAGAAAATTCAAAACTTTAACCAATAATTTTTACCTCTTCCTTATATTTACCATAAAATACAAAACAGTAGCAAAAGTGGCTATTGTGCTTTTCACCTTCTTTCTATTCTTTGCTTATTCTTCTATAGAATGATCACAAAGCAAAATTCAAAGAGTTAAAGAATGGGAATGAGAGGCAAAAAGGAAGAGAAAATTCACAACCCAGATAATGCCTCCCTAAACTAGGAAGAATTACTGCAGTCGAATGAAATCCACTAACTTATATTATTCCAATAAAGCATATTATATTCTGAAATTTGCATCAAGAAGTTGAAATTTTACTGTATATTTTCCTTAAGACCTAAGAATTATTAGTTCAGTTCAAAATGGAAATTCAGTCATTACATTTAAAAATAATTAAACCTCTTCTTATCTTGCCAAAGTCATTAAATACTACTAAACAAAAGCTAAATTGTCTTTTTAAAGTTTGGAGAAATTAGTTTATTTCTGATATTTGGGATGCAATATATATTATTATGATTAGGAGTCATAAAAGCACATTTCTTTAGTATGGAAATTATTTATACTAAAGTACCAAATATGTTAAATATAATAACATTCACAAATTGACTTAGGAAAATCTACTACATATAGTAAAATTGGCTTCTAACTTTTAGGGATCTACTCATACCGATTTCTATTTACTAACTTCTTATAGAGTCTTCAGTTCTGTCTTTATAATTGGTATCATAACTCTTGTCTTTTAAAAAGTCTTAGACATTGTAGATGTAATATTGTATCTATTATCAGACTTACTATGAAGCATTTATATTTAATAAATTTAGCAATTATTATGATATAATAATTATACCACTACTAATATTCTATCATCATTACTACTACTGTCATTACTGTCACTATTACTACTATCATCACTACTACTACTACTACTGCTACCATCACTAGCTAATGCTTATTAATTGTCTGCTATGTGCTAAGCACTGTTTTTAACATTTTACATCTTATGACTAGCATAATGAAAAGAAACTACTCTGTTATCATCATTGATTTAGAGAAACTATCTGCTTCATCTCTATGAATCTCAGCATCATCATCTATTACAATAGTTGACTGCATGATCACTTAAATTCCTTTCTAGTTGCCTAAATATCTCACACCCAGTAAACCTACTTTTTAGGACAAAGGGTGAACTCTTTATCTAAAGTCATATGATTGAAAAGAAAAATGTTTTACACTTATATATTCCTTCTAACTACCTTTTTGTTCCTAGCCAGAATGTGTTATTTGAATTAAACATATGTTATAATATTCTTTGCAGCTTAAACACTTAGAATCAAAGAATGATAGAGCTACAAGAGAGCTTGGAGCTCATCTGTCTTGGTTCTTGACCAACTATATGGTCCCCAGGCTTTGAAACAATTACCTATATGATCTTTGGCCCTCAAGCTATGAGAACTACTAGTTCTGGGATCTTGAATAAATTTCTTGACCTCTCAAGGACTCAATTTCCTCATCTATAAAATGGAGATAACAATATCTTCCTTGCTGAGTTGTTGAAAGTTTTAAAGGAGATATAGTCCTAGAAAAATGTTCAGTACATGGTAGGTCCTAAATAAATTACAGCTATTATTTTTATATAATTTTTAATGTAATATTCTGTGGCATTGTTTATAATATATGGAATCATAAATTTCAAGGGAATCAGCATATGATATGTTTTTGAATAAATAATTTTACTGGAAACAAAATTTTGTCTTATCAAGGGCATTGCTATACATTAATTTGAATAAATCTATGTGTTTGATTTAAATAATTTATTAAATGCTTTATTTGAATGATGATAATTAAGTATAATTATGATAGTAAAATCTCTTTTTGCTTAACCTTATTTAATAGACTTTTATCAAAAATAACAGAAACCATACATTCTCGGGGTCTTTATTCCAAGATTTCCATCTTGTTATTACCTTTAGTCCTCTGAATTTTTGTCTTAAATGAACATAAATTTAGATGAGTAAATGACTCTCTTCAAGTGGCTGAAGGTCATTTATATGAAAAGACATTGAACTGTGAGATAAATACAACTGAAACTCAAAGTAGCATCATATTCACTTTAGTGCAATCAAAATATTTTAATTGTATTTGAATAATTTTAAGATTTTTTAAATGTCACACAATTTATAATTTTGTTTAATGTTCCTTGAATATTTTTCTATTGTCCTAATATCATTATCTTAAATTTTTACAACTGATTTAGGAAGAATGTGAAGGTCGGTCTCCTTAGAGCCCTGCAATGAAACAATATATTGCTGGAGCCCAGTAATTCTGTTTGAGAAATTATCACAGATTTCAAGGTTTCAGAGAATAGTAACAATCATACATTAGGGCAGTTAAAGTTTCTAGTTAAGACATAAGGCCTTGAGAGTTGAGTTATAATTGTTTTTACCTCTTCATTACCGTTTCCGTTTATGAAAGAAATGTTGTGCCTTTACAGATTGCTTAACATAATCATTGTTGAAATTATTCTCTTTAAAATGTAGAGATAGATTCAAATATAAATATATGGAGAGAGACAGAGTCTGATGATATGTGCATATATTTAAAGAGATAGATATTTGCCCTAAAAACTGGTAACATCTCAAAGAAATAGACCCTTGACACTGTAAGTTTTAAAATACATACCATGTTTTTTCTTTTTCTTCCATACAACTTTTTTATTTTCATCTTTATTGGAGTATAAGTGCTTTACAATGTTGTGTTAGATTCTGCTGTACAACAAAATGAATCAGCTATATGTATACATATATCCTCATATCCCCTCCCTCTTGAGCCTCCCTCCCACCCTCCCTAAACCACCCCTATAGGTCATCACAAACCAGTGAGCTGATCTCCCTGTTCTATGAAGCAGCTTTCCACTACCCATCCATTTTACATTTGGTAGTGTATATATATCAGTGCTACTCTCTTATTTCATCCCAGCTTCCACTTCTCCCCCTGTGTCCTCAAGTATGTTGCCTACATCTGTGTCTTTATTCTTGCCCTGCCACTAGGTTCATCAGTAGTGTTTTTTTAGATTCCATATATATGCCTTATCATACGGTATTTGTTTTTTTCTTTCTGACTTACCTCACTCTGTATGACAGACTCTACGTCCATCCACCTCATTACAAATACCTCAATTTCGTTCTTTTTTCTGGCACAGTAATATTCCACTGTATACATGTGTCACATTTCTTTATCCATTCATCTGTTGATGGACATTTAGATTGCTGCCATGTCCTGGCTATTGTGAATAGTGCTGCGATGAAAATTGTGGTACATGTCTCTTTTTGAATTATGGTTTTCTCAGGGTATATGCCCAGGAGTGGGATTGCTGGGTCACATGGTAGTTCTATTTTTAGTTTTTTAAGGAACCTCCATACTGTTCTCCATGGTGACTGTATCAATTTACATTCTCACCAACATTGCAGAAGTGTTCCCTTTTCTCAACACCCTCTCCAGCATTTATTGTTTGTAGATTTTTTTTTCTTTTTTAAAAATAATTAATTATTTTTTTAACATCTTTATTGGAGTATAACTGTTTTACAATGGTGTGTTAGTTTCTGCTCTACAACAAAGTGAATCAGTTATACATATACATATGTTCCCATATCTCTTCCCTCCTGCGTCTCCCTCCTTCCCACCCTCCCTATCCCACCCCTCTTGGTGGTCACAGAACACAAAGCTGATCTCCCTGTGCTATGCGGCTGCTTCCCACTAGCTATCTATTTTACATTTGGTAGTGTATATATGTCCATGCAACTCTCTCACTTCGTCACAGCTTACCCTTCCCCCTAGCCATATCCTCAAGTCCATGCTCCAGTAGGTCTGTGTTTTACTCCCGTCCTACCACTAATCTCTTCATGACATTTTTTTTCTTAGATTCCATATATATGTGTTAGCATA
>NC_041234.1:62616076-62641976 GCF_002837175.3 Physeter macrocephalus
GTAGAGTCATTTTCACACTGTTGATTCTTCCAATCCAAGAACATGGTATATTTCTCCAGCTATTTATATCATCTTTAGTTTCTTTCATCAGCGACTTTTAATTTTCTGCATACAGGTCTTTTGTCTCCTTAGGTAGGTTTATTCCTAGATATTTTATTCTTTTTGTTGCAATGGTAAATGGGAGTGCTTTTTAATTTCACTCTCAGATTTTTCATCATTAGTGTATAAGAATGCCAGAGATTTCTGTGCATTAATTTTGTATACTGCTACTTTACCAAATTCATTGATTAGCTCTAGTAGTTTTCTGGTAGCATCTTTAGGATTCTCTATGTATGGTATCATGTCATCTGCAAATAGTGACAGCTTTACTTCCTTTCTGATTTGGATTCCTTTTATTTCTTTTTCTTCTCTGATTGCTGTGGCTAGAACTTCCAAAACTATGTTGAATAAGAGTGGTGAGAGTGGGCAACCTTGTCTTGTTCCTGATCTTAGTGGAAATGGTTTCAGGTTTTCACCATTGAGAACGATGCTGGCTGTGGGTTTGTCATATATGGCCTTTATTATGTTGAGGAAAATTTTTTGATGATGTCCATTCTAACTCATGTGAGGGGTCCCTCATTGTGGTTTTGATTTGAATTTCTCTACTGATTAGTGATGTTGAACATCTTGTCATGTGTTTGTTGGCAATCCATATGTCTTCTTTGGAGAAGTGTCTGTTTAGGTCTTCCACTTATTTTCGATTGCGTTGTTTGTTTTCTCAATATTGAGCTTCATGAGCTGCTTGTTTGTTTTGGAGATTAATCCATTGTCAGTTGCTTCATTTGCAAATATTTTCTCCCATTCTGAGAGTTGTCTTTTCATCTTTTCTATGCTTTCCTTTGCTGTGCAAAAGCTTTTAAATTTTATTAGGTCCCATTTGTTTATTTTTGTCTCTTACTCTAGGAGGTGGGTCAGAAAGGATCTTGCTGTGATTTATGTCATAGAGTGATCTGCCTATGTTTTCCTCGAAGATTTTGTTAGTGTTTGGCCTCACATTTAGGTCTTTAATCCATTTTGAGTTTATTTTTGTGTATGGTATTAGGAAGTGTTTTAATTTCATTCTTTTACATGTAGCTGTCCAGTGTTCTCAGCACCACTTATTGAAGAGGCTGTCATTCCTCCATTGTATATTCTTGCCTCTTTTTATCAAAGATAAAGTGATCATATGTGTGTGGGTTTATCTCTGGGCTTTCTATCCTTTTCCATTGATCTATATTTCTGTTTTTGTGCCAGTAACATACTGTTTTGATTACTGTAGCTTTGTTGTATAGTCTGAAGTCAAGGAGCCTGATTCCTCACTTCCATTGGCTCTTCAGGGTCTTTTGTGTTTCCATACAAATTGTGAGATTTATTGTTCTAGTTCTGTGGAAATGCCATTGGTAATTTGATATGGATTGCATTGAACCTGTAGATTGGTTTCAGTACTATAGTCATTTTCACAGTGTTGATTCTTCTAATCCAAGAGCATGGTATACCTCTTCATCTGTTTGTATTGTCTTTGATTTCTTTCATCAGTGTTGTACAGTTTTCTGCATACAGGTCTCTTGACTCCTTAGGTAGGTTTATTCCTAGGTATTCTATTCTTTCTATTGCAATGTTAAATGGGAATGTTTCCTTAATTTCTATTTCTGATATTTCATTGTTAGTGTATAGGAATGCAAGATATTTCTGCGCTTTAATTTTGTATCCTGCTACTTTACTAAATTCATTGATTAGCTCTAGTAGTTTTCTGGTAGCATCTTCAGGATTTTCTATGCATAGTATCATGTCATCTGCCAACAGTGACAGTTTTACTTCTTCTTTCCCAGTTTGGATTCCTTTTATTTCTTTTCCTTCTCTGATTGCCGTGGCTAAAACTTCCAAAACTATGTTGAATAATAGTGGTGGAGTGAGCACCCTTGTGTTTTTCCTGATCTTAGAGGAAGTGCTTTCAGTTTTTCACGAATGAGAAGGAAGTTGGCTGTGGATTTGTCATATATGGCTTCTATTGTGTTGAGGTAGGTTCCCTCTATGCCCACTTTCTGGAGAGTTTTTATCATAAATGCATGTTAAATTTGGCAAAAGTTTTTCTGCATCTATTGAGATTATCATACGGTTTTTATTCTTCAATTTGTTAGTATCACATTGATTGATTTCCATATATTGAAGAATCCTTGCATTCCTGGAATAAACCCCACTTGATCATGGTGTATGATCCTTTTAATGTGCTGTTGGATTCTGTTTGGTAGTATTTTGTTGAGGATTTTTACATCTATGTTCATCAGTGATATTGGCCTGTTTCTTTTTTGTGACATCTTTTTCTCGTTTTGGTATTAGGGTGATGGTGGCCTCATAGAATGTGTTCAGGAGTGTTTAAAGACATACCATGTTTTGAAACTCAATAAATATCTTTAGATTTTCTGTGTTTTGAAATATGTATAGGAATAACCTGATGAATAATAAGAATATTTTTCTTAATCGATTTATAAAATATTTCATGCTATCACTAAATTCCTGTAGTCAAAGTAGAAAACAATCTTCCACCACTACTACCACCACCATACAAATACATGTGTATTATAGAGCATACTTATTGGAGATGTGAAAGCAAAAATAAGTTGGATGCATGATTGAATACTCTTTGGTTGAGTCTAATGATAATTGGAATCAAGAGAAGCTAACCTTATGTTGACTCATACATTTATATCTCTCTCTGAATCTGTATCTATGGTTTATAATTCATCAAACCTGGCAACCTGATTTCAATGACTAAGGCTTTGGAAACTATTTCCCTTTCCATATTTTAGCTACCATGCAAAAGCGCTTGAAGAAGGAGAAAAAGGCAAAGAGAAAACTACAAGAAGCCTTGGAATTTGAATCAAAGCGAAGGGAGCAAGTGGAGCAAGCACTTAAGCAAGCCACTACTAGTGACAGTGGATTGAGGATGTTGAAAGGTAATGTCTGTATTGCACTTTCACACTCAAGGTACACAAAGCAGAGAGAGGGGAGAAAGTCGGGGAGGGAGAGGGGTAGAGGGAGGGGGGAGAAGGAAAGGAAGGAGGGAAGGAGGGAGGGAAGGAGAAGCTTTGTCCAGGAATACAGTAATTAAAGAATCAATTTGAGGCCAAGTGCTTTATTTCATTAATTAAATCTGTCAAAATAAGGCTTATTCTGGGAGATATAAATAGTCTAGGAACAGGAAATCCTGCTGCTTTTTGCAGAAGAAATAATATTGATAACTTCCCTGCACTTAAAATGTGTTTTAGGTCCATTCGTGTTAAAATATGCTGATGTTTGGTGTACTTTATTTTAATGAGCTTTAGAATGCTGGTTCCTTTAATGCAGATTGCATCAGTGATGAGGGCTTAAAGAGTGCCTGGTTGAAAATGAATGTTCTAAGTAAATTCCTGTAGGTCCTGTGAGAAGAGGTGCTTCTGTCATGAAATCTCTTAATTCCAAACTTTTCTGATTCCATTTTAAATTATGAAACCGCACAACGTAATTTCATTTCATAAGCTATTCAAGTTTTTCTTTCATAGCACATTAACAGCTGGTATATCTAACTGATATGTGTGCATAACAGGGATGGGCCTAAGAATATTATACACATGCATACACATATTCCATACCTAATATGACACACACATGAACTAAAAGGGGATTGCTTCAAGTGTCCCATACTAAGAATGAATAGAGAATACTGTACAATGTTCAATCGTATTTTTACCTTTCCAAAAGTTCAGTTCCCTCTTTACTGTGACTGTCTTGGATCATTGTCCTCACAATCGATAGACATACAGAGGTAGATTATTAGCTCATGAAAGCCATGCCTCATTGAGACACAGAAGAGTTAAGATAAATAATAATACATCATTATCTCATACTGAGGAACATCTTAGACAGTAGGAGCCAGCAATGGAGCCAACATTCTATGCACT
Source organism: Physeter macrocephalus (assembly GCF_002837175.3). Classification (NCBI taxonomy): domain Eukaryota; kingdom Metazoa; phylum Chordata; class Mammalia; order Artiodactyla; family Physeteridae; genus Physeter; species Physeter macrocephalus. The sequence continues at coordinate 62,620,033 of NC_041234.1, forward strand.
CTAATTATTTGAGGCTCTGAACATGTAATTCTGAGGAAGTTTGTCATTTTTCTTTTTACATATTTGAAATCCACCCATATGTGAATTCCACTCTAGCTCCAGTGTTCTCTGTTATAAAGGAAAAGCAGCTGTTTCTACAGCATGATGGGTAACTTGTAGTCAAATCATTTCTTTCTCACATCAATCCTTGATGGATGATATATGGGCGCCTGTTATCACATTACCCAAGGGTGTCTGAGCAAATGTATATATATAGAAATGGCCATATTAAGCTACGCTTCATGTATATGAATAACTTTTAGATAATCACATTTCATATTTAAAATTGAAAATAAAAAACCCAACTCTTTGTTTCTTTTTCTCAACTTTTTTTGAAACAATTTGTGTATCTCTTGGCCCCTAGGACCAGTACTAAATAAAGACCACAAATCATAGCCTGTGTTTTGGTGTTCATGTGCATTTAGCATAGAGGTAATCTCATCATCTATCACATTTTACAAATGGAAAATATACCATAAGAATGGGGCAGTTCTACTTATGCAATTATATTCAATTTTTTTTTATTCCACAGTCAGGGCGTTACCTGATAGTCTGAGGGGGTTTTATGGACAGATTATTTTCCTGAGTTTTATCTCTAGAGTATAAAATGAATAAAGAAGTATTTACTATATACCTGGAAATATATGCCCATTTTAAAATTCAGCTATGGTTTATAATTCTCCCTCCTACCATTAAAAACATATAGACATACAAGAAACAAAAACAAAATGCCACCCAAAGTCTCATGTTAGCTATAGGACCAAAGCACTGGTGAACAGAGTTTTCACTTTAAATGGAATCAGGAAAAATAGAAATGTACCTTTATATTGAATGTCACTTCTTTCAGATACTGGGATTCCAGATATTGAAATAGAAAACAGTGGAACTCCTCATGATAGTACTGCTATTCAAGGTACAGTAAACAGTGTACTTCTTTCTGTAACTGCTTAATATGTGACCCCTGGGGATGGGAAGGGGATAAACTCCTATGTTGATACTTTTCATATAAGGAAAATAAATAAATGTTTAACTTTTCTTACTTCATGATAGAGGAAAAAGTTTGCAGTGTTTATTGAGACTATGTATTTAGGGACTAATAATTTTACATACACAATGTGAGCAAATTTCTTGTATGTTTATCCATTAAAAGGATGTACATTTATATGTTAGGCATATTCTAAAAATGCAAAATGTGAATATAATTTACCTTTCAGAAGTATAAAATAATATGCTTTTTAAATCTCACTACTGTTTGTAGAAGACACAGGTACAATAATCATAACCTATCAATATTTGCAAAGTATTCTAGGCAACATTTTTATCAATATTTAAGTCCTGATGCTAATTTTAGATAATTTTCGAATCCGACTAAATACGAAAATAAGAGCAGGACTTGTAATACAAAATTTGTAGGATTCCCACAACTGTTTAGATCCTTTATAATATTTTTAAAAGTATTTAGTAGTAAGAAAATAGGGAAAACAAATCAATATAGAGTCTCATTGGAGCACAAAGACAGCTAAAAATAAAAATTGACCACTGGAGTTTTTCAGTGTCTTTCTAGTCCTCTGTTTGCAGATTACATTTATTTTCACATTCATGTCTCACTCTAATAAAAAAAAAAAGGCATCTCCATGAGAAAACGATTTCCTAACTTTCAAAAAGGAAGACAACCATTGAAAGGTTGCCTGCTGGATGTTTAACAATCAGTGCCTTTCCACGGTGTAATGACTGGATATCTATGAAGGCAACAGAACTGGATGTGACCAAAAGATCCATGTGGGTTCATCTGTGGGTCACCATTTTGTGTGGCAACTTCAGAAAATTTAGAAATCCTGACTCATGTAGTTTTGCACATCATCTTTGCAAAACCATGAGTGTTAGAGATCATGGATCTTCTGGCAATGCCTGATTCTGCTGCAGCTGGATAGACCTAACTAATGCATTAACTTTTGTGAAAGCATGCATGTTTAGCTCACTCAATAAAGCTTTTGCTGTTTCTTATCCCTCTTTTGCTTACTTGCTTTCTTCCCTCAACTTAAAGGCTCTGTCTGTGTAAGCAAAGCCAATTTGGATGGGACTCAGTGTTTATCCAATCAGTACACCACAGTGAAACATATAAATAAAGGCCCACTAGTTGTGGTTGCCACCATAGATCTAAGGTAGGGTTCAACAAATCTGAAGCATTTGATCCCTTATGAATCTGTGACACACACATATAGACCCAGTCTTTAAGGAGCATTGAGCTTGATTGGACCTTTCTTTGTGGGATGTAAAGTCAGCTTTGTAACTGTAAGAGGTAAACCATTACTGGGTTGTATCTTTATTATCCTTTAATTATCCTTCATTATCCTTTAATCCTATGCTCCCAATTTATTGCTGTTTGTTTTATATATATATATATATATATATATATAAAATTCTTTTAGTTCACAGTAGTAACATCTTTCCTAACTCTGAGATAAATATAAATTTTTGAACTGTCCTAAAGTTGCTTCATTTCCATGTAACAAATAACCAATAACTTATCCGTGGAAGGTCAGTTAGGTGATATAAGGAAAAGCTAGATTCTCTATTTGGCTCAGTTTTTTGTTTTAATGGAGTCTGCAAAGAATGGCTTTTGCATATTAATTTGTGATTAGGAGAGGACACATTTAATATTTGTTTTCAGTGAGCATGCTCTTAATAAGCTCTCCTAGTTTTTACTGGGTAAACAGGAGAGAATTAGCTCTACCTTTAAAGGATTGAGATGGAACATATTTTAAAGCAAGGGGATTAACTTTTATATATATTTTTCAAATTACAAATCAAATTGTCTAACATTTGTGGTTAATATTTTCAATATATGGTAAAGTATGGTGGGTTAATAACTCTTACTAAATGTCTGTCTTTTAGGTTATGTTAAATAGTATTCTTGATAAAAGTAGTAAAAATGAAAAAGTACACATTCTCACATCTCTTAGCACAGCATTTAAGCATGGTAAATGATAAAGTTCCTATCATCAATTTATGAAAAACTAGAGTAAATGCCTTGTATCAATATGAGAGTAGAATCACAATTTAATATCTAAAAGAAATTATTTTATGAGTAAAACCAATTTATTCTATTCCAGGGGAATAGGTGCCAGAAAATATTATCAGGGTTAAATATAATTCATCAAATCAATCAATTCAAATAACTACCAAAAAAAATCTCAATACTTTTTTGTTTAAGATGTTCAGAATTGAAAGATTACTTTTATATGTACCTATGAACTAGAGAAAATGTATAATGCTTGGAAAACAAAATGCAAACTTAATCATTGTTTTTCCATTCTGCCTAATAATTTTGCTCTTGTGTGTTATCGTTCCTTTCTTTTGTGACATATTTCAATACTGTTTTCATCTTTTTCACTTCCTTCAATTACTCATATTTTATCTTGGAAGATTATTTCCCAGCATTGTTTGTGAGGTTCAATTCATGCATGTCAATCCAATGTTATTTCCACAACTCATCTTCATCACAACAAACAATCCCAGCATCGGTTAAGTCTTTTCCTATTGTCAGTAGCTCTGCTGGATAGAAATCTATCATCTCTTAGTGCTCTTTCTCTGAAATTCAGTTAGTCGCTTTGTGACATTTCCTTAAGAGGACTTGGAAGAATGTTGCTTGACCATCATTAGAAGTAATAAAGTCATATATAGGAGACTTCGCTGGAGGCCCAGTGGTTAAGACTCTGTGTTTCCAATGCAACAGGCGCAGGTTTGATCCCTGGTCGGGGAACGAAGGTCCCACATGCCATGTGGTGCGGCCAAATAAGTAAATAAATAGTAATATAACTAAAAAAACAAAAACAAAAAACCTCATATATAGTTTTATGATAATTTCCACAAACTTCCCATGTACTAGGATTCTTATATGTATTCTAAATCTCTTCAGGTTAGTTATATTATGTCTTTTATGCTTTGAATGTTTGACAGACAAGATATCATGCATAGACCACTTTCTGATAAAAAGGTTTCTGTATCCCTTATATTTTAGCAGTCTATGATAGCAACTCCTCCTGTATATTTTAAGGTGATTAAAAAATGAATACACACCCACTCTGATAGCAGTGTCCACTATTGCTGGCAGTGAAGGATATACACTAATATCCTCCCACACAGATTCCCATAACTCAGATGGGAGCCCACAAGACAGCACATCAACCATCTTATCAACCAATCTCCGTTTCACATAAAATAAACATACCAGGTGTCATTAAGTGTACCTTCAGATCAATGATTTTTGCAAATGACATTCAAGTACCATTTGCGTAGTGCATTTTTGCTGATAAAAGCAAATTAAATTAGCACAAGAACAAGTGAGCTGATAAAAACTAAAACTGAACAGCAGTACCATTAGCTAACAAAGTAATATTTTCTCTTTACTGCATTCTGCCATTTAGTTATTATCCTATTGGAAATCTAATTATAATCCTTTTACTCCCTAGTCAAACTTCACAGTTTTTGCAAGCTTAGCACTGACAAGTGATTTCATTACCTTTGATTGCCCATGCCCAGATTGATTTAACTTCACTTGGAGACCTAAAAGCCCTCTCAGTTTCTCAGATTCCCTGTTTGTACATTACAGCAACAGCTCCTTTAATTAATTAGCATGAACAGCAGTAACATGAACTGCTGAACAGAAAATAACATCATTTTATGATCACAGGGAGATTTCTCTTTTGCATGTTTATACCTTAGTTAACTTTTGTATGACTATGTTTCATTGTTAGGGGCTATTGGTACAGTGCATGTTTCTTTAGTTTTTGAAAATTGATATCATCATCTTAATAATAATAATAGATAAAACAAATCCAGAATATGAAACTTCTATATTTTAGAAAACAGACAACAGCCTTCATGAACTGACTTTCTAGTAACAAAATAAAATAAATTTTTAAAAACTTCAGAAGAAATAACATCATAAATTACAAGGACACACAATGACGCATTGCTCCCATTTCTGCCACTGTATTTGTTTGCGAAAAAAGCAAAACAATACAAAAAAGCTAGGAGCTGCTTTTGCAAGAGGAATGTCAATATCTTTGAATAATTTTTACATTTGCTTTTTTGCCTACATGCTTGACAATGACACAAAATGGTTAACACTGGAATATATTTTTTATCTGATATTTTTTCAGATATATGGTGGAATCTTGAATAATTTTCCCCGGTTTTTGATACTAACACACCAGAAGTAGATAAGAAATCCAACCTACATGTCAAAGTTAAGCAAAATTTGATGTAAAAAATAAACATATTAAACTATTTGTTCCCTCTGAACCATTTTTGTTCAGAAAAAAATGTGGGAGCTTATTCAAAGAGTATAAACTTACCATTCTGATATGTAAAATCCATGATCTCATCTATGCAGCATTTGATGAAGATGCCACTGAAGAATTAAAAGCAAAGTGACTAAAGTGTTATTTGACTCGAAAAGCAACAGACACAATTTTAACATCTCTATGTTAATAAGAACACATATTTTACAATGTAATTTAATATACATATATTTATAGTATAGAATTTTAAATATATTTTTACTATGAAATATATATGAATATGTATATTCTTATTCTTTCTCAAAATCAATTTGAACAGTGTTTATCCTTCCTTGACCTTTGAAACCTCATTATCTTCTCTTTGCAGCTCACTTGGTAACCTAAAACTACATTTTTCCAAAGAGCTTAAGATGCCATACCAATATTTATTGAAAACAATTACCCTTGGGCTAAGATTGTCATTGCAGGATTTGATAAAATAGCAAGGAAAGTGATGGTAGGGGCAAGTAAGGGGACTGGAAAAGAGAAATCAACATATGATTTCTTGCCATGTATGTGATATGACAAGAAAAACTAAAAGAACAGATAGAATTTCTCTACAGGCTTTTCTCCTAACTCCCACCAGAGCGTGGTTTATATCTTTCTCTAGAGGTTTTATAGACTATTTCCTGCCCTACCCTCATAACCATTAATTTCCCTCCCCTTTAATGTCTTGTCCTGTGTTGAAAGATATACATAGGCACTATAATACTCCCATTGTTAAGTAGAAATGTTCTCTTATAAAGTAGAAATAAATAGCATGCCAGTGATTAGAGGGATTGTGGGAAGTGGGTCCTCTTTCCTCATAAATATGTCCTTTGAGAGTGGGAGACTTTTACCACCCAGAGAAACTTTACTGCAACTGCCATCATAGAGTGTGAAAAGGCTGTAGCACACACTCCACAGAAAAAAATCCTAGCATATTTCTCTAAAGCAGCAACATTTTTTTCCCGTAAGATTCATTACATGGCCTCATTCTTTTTCCTTTATATCCTAGGAAGTGTTTGTCTCTCATTTTCTTCATCCTCCACAGGATCTTTATTTTAACTGATTGTACCTCCCAGCCCATGTCATACCTCTTTGCTGTGAAATACCTGTCAGATTATAGCACACATTATGCTTCTATTTCTTTCTTAGGAGAATGTGACAAACATTACTTGATACTTTAGGGCCTGGTTTTCATGGAGTGGCTTGCACCACTTACCACTGCATTGTTAAAAGTATATTTGCAGTGACTAAAAGGCTGTCATGCTAATTATGATGATAACATAAAATCTCATCTACAGATTTAAGACTTACAAGTCTAGCTATATCTCACTCACATAATAGATGAAATTGTACTTGTAGGGATAGCAAGATAGTGAGACTTGCAAGACAAAATATCAATAGGTTGTTCTGCTACTAAGCATTTTAGAGGCTACAGGGCTAATTCATTAATTAACAGGTCTTTCTGACTATAGTATAGGAAGAGTTGTTTAACTCAACTTGTATAACTGTTTAACTAGTCACTTTATGCCCCATCCTCTTTACATATGCAATACAATTTTTTAAGCTGAAGAGTCACCCTATCCCACTTACCAACCCAGATACACCTAAGGAACATGCAAAAGGAAAGCCTTTCTTGGATTACAAGTTTAAGTTTTATTTTTCACTTTCACATCTCTGTTTTAATTAAGAAAACAGACAGCATTTTCATAGAAGGCTTTAATCATAGGCCACTGTTGTCACATCACTTAAAAAATAGAATTATTATATTGCTGACATGTTGCTGTGTGATGGTTCTATGCCAAGATGCTTATCACTCTTGGAATGAGGAATTGATATTCTAAAATTGGAACAGTGAAAAAAAAGAAAGACAATACCTAATATTTGTGTAACCTGGTGAAATTTTGCCATTTTTTTTCTTTTTTCTTTTTTTGGGGGGCTTAATTTTAAAAGGTAATTTATTGGGTGACTTAACCGACACTTCAAAGGATAGATTCAGGCCTGGCTGGATCCAAAAACTCAAATAATAAATCCATTCAAAATGTCTCCCTTCCCAGCTCCTCCCAGTCTCCCTTCACTTTGAAGACTTTGATTTTTTCTTTTTAGATTTGGCTAAGTTTTCTTGTTCCATTGCATAAAATGTTACAAGTCCAGGCTTATTGCTAGCTCTCTCATTGGTAACATATTCCATCATAAAGAGGAACTTGTCTTTGTGCCATTCTTAATACACACATCCTCTAGCAGGATTATTCCTGTGTGATATTTAAGAAAGGTATAATTAATCCCTACTTTATAAATAGTAAAATAACCCAAGAGGAGTTAATTGGCTTGCTATTGGTAATGGATTCTAAAACACAGGAATCTTAACTCCCTTACCCATTGTTTTCACTATCAATCCATATTGATAATTTCACTGTCAATCCAAATCTGTAAAAATTTCTCATAGTTAGTAAGCTAGCTAGGATATTTAACTAGACTTTAATATTCTCCAATGCAAAACAATGCAACAGGGCTCGGGTGGGGAAAGGCTTCTCCAGTTAGTAGTTAATTAACCAAAATAGACTAAAGCCAACTATAATTTAATAATCACTTCTGCCTTAAAACTTTGCAGAGATTGGGGTAATATTTACAAAAATTACACAAATGCAATCTCTCTTTTCTATTTAAAACTGTGTAGAGAAGCTGAAGTAGGAGTAGAAAAAAACTTTTCTATTTGTGGCTAAACTCACATCACCCTATCGGAACTAGACCTTAACAGATTTTCAGTTATCTAATTTTAGGCTAGGATTCCTTTCTGTGGGCCATTAGCAAAAAGTTTTATTTGTTGCTCTCAGGAAATTTTTTCTCATTTTTGATGGCCATGCAACATTCAATTTTGGAAATTAAAGTGAATTTAAAGAAAAACGTTGTTTAGAATTTTTTACAGACCTCCTTGACATTCCTTAATCTGTTAATCACAAAGTTTATGATTTACTTGTTTAACGTTTGAAGATTAACGCTAGTAGTAATCCACATACTTAAGTTGGAATCTACTTTACTTCAGTACTACAAATGGTTATTTGGACAACGCTTTCACCAATTCATCTATTAGCTTTTAAGAAACCATCGTTCTTTTATAAGTATTTCTTCTCTATTTCCCTATTCTCTCATAATTTAAGTGCTCTTATTTTCTTTAAAACAATACAAATGAATGTCATGTTAATCTTAACATTGGTGAGTAACTAAAATGAGTGAGGCCAGGGAGATCAGCTCCATGCTTTGTGACCACCTAGAAGGGTGGGATAGAGAGGCTGGGAGGGAGGGAGATGCAAGAGGGAAGAGATATAGGGATATATGTATATGTTTAACTGATTCACTTTGTTATAAACAGAAACTAACACACCATTGTAAAGCAATTATACTCCAATACAGATGTTAAAAAAATGTTTTAATAATAAAATAAAATGAATGAGGCAAAACCTGCAACTCAAATCTTACAATCTCTTGGTAACTGCATTTCAACCTTCTATGGGAAATGTTGGATGTGGTCATTTTTAACGTTGTTCAAATTAACATTTAATGTTTTTCCATTACTCTCATTTTCATTTTTCTCCATATTTTGATTCCATTTTATGATTAATTTGAATTGAGGAATTACAGTGTTTTTCTAACAGTTCAGCATATAAAAGGAGTAGTTAAAAGTTATAAAAAGAAGAACATATTTCTACTTTTAAATATTACATTAAGAATTTTCCTGGCGGTCCAGTGGTTAAGACTCTGTGCTTCCACTGCAGGGGGTGCGGGTTCGATCCCTGGTCGGGTAACTAAGATTCCGCAAGTCGAGTGGTGCAGCCAAAAAATAAATAAATAAAAAGATAAAACCAGCCTAAAAAACAAAAACAAACAAAAGCTAAAACTATAAAGCTTCTAGAAGAAAACTTAGGAGAGTATCTTTGCAAACTTTGGTTAGGCAAAGTCTTTTTAGAAAGGACATAAAAAGCACTAACCATGAAAAATTGTTAATTGGGTTTCGTAAAAGATTTTAAAATCTGTTCGTCCAAAGATGTCAAGAAAATCAAAAGACAAGTCAAAGATTGGGAAGAAATATTTGCATTACATACAGCCAATGAAAGACTTGTGTTCAGGGTATATAATTTGTACAACTCAATAATAAAAATAAAAAATGATTATTACATTAAAATATTTCCAATATGCATCCTATACAAATCTCAAGTAAATTTGACCTTACAGAACATTTTGTAATTATGTACTTATGGAAGGTAGGTGATAACGACCCTAGATTTTTTTACAGCAATGACATAGACACGTAAGTAGCTTACCTCTTTTTACCATGACATCATCTACAACAAGAAGTAGTGAAAGAATATGGCATTCCACATATGACATAAGTGCTTAGAATGGCTTAGTATGGCTCCTAACATAGTCAGCATTCCATGAATACTAGTTTTTATTTATTCTCCTTTCCCTTTCTTTCTCTTCCCTGTTGGAAAGTAGAGTTCAAATATTTCTAGAGCTCTTAGTGTAGCTCAAAATTTGTAGGTCTCTGTATTGAACACATGCACTTTTGTTGCTATTTTATAACTGGTCTATAGGAGGCACAATGAAGTGGTAGGAAGAAGTCTAGTAGACAAGGTTTCTCAGTTACTAACTGGCTAACTCAGTTAACTAACCCTGAGAAGACATGCAATTTCTCTCTCCCTTAATTTTAGTAAAATAATAATATTTGCCGAATCCTCCTCGTCAATAATTTAGATCCATACTCTTTGACAAGTATAAGTACAGTATATTATTATTACTATGCCCTATAAAATACATATGAAGTTAACATTTGTGTTTGTATATGTAGATTTTATTAAGGGTGAAATAATTGGCATATAACTGACATATAAAACCATCTCTAAAACATGTTCTTCAGTGTATAATTGTGGTAAATATATTTTTATATTTTATCCCCATATGAGAATAGGAAGTTAGCCATATCCCTTTCTAGGGTGTTTCTTACAAGAACTAGAGATTAAATAAAAGAGAAAAGCGTATATGAAAAAATTGATTCACAAAAACAAAGTGAGTTAAATGCAAGTGAGAGAGGTTGATACTCCATTATTATACCATTTGCAAAGAAAAGACAACTTGTACTGGTCTTTGTTTTGATTAAAGTATAAGTCAGAAATTTTTTAGGGCTAATAAGGCTAAGTGGTTATTATTTTCAATAAACCTACATTTTTTTGAAAAAGTGCTACATTATAAAAATAAACACTAGACCTTTTTGAAAAATGACTCTAAAACAATGCTTTTCTCTAGAGAAAGAGGAATCAAATGCTATACTTTTATTTATCTGCCCCTATCTTGCAAAGGTCTACTTTTCCTACTCTCAGATTAGAAGCACTGTATTTATATTGCTGTACTAATATCTAACTGGACCCCAAACTAACCTCACTACTGTTGCTTATTTGATTTGAGAATGTCCCATTCTGAACATGTTTGACAATTGAAGTAAAGTTCATACAAATAATTGCATATTTAATTTTGATTGAACCTAAGACTAAAGTGGAGCATTAACCAGCATGTTTTTTTGTTTTCTTTCTCTTACTCAGGTCAGGAAAACATGATCTTTTAAATGTGATCTTATTTAGTGTCAAATAACATAATGCCCATTTGAAAATTAGAAACATATCACTAATTAAGCAACTTCAAGAAAACAGAAAGCATAAAACTTAATACTTAGCAGGAGAAATCGTTTATAAAATATTGGCATCTGTTCAAGAATAAGTTAGCTACCCACCAAAAGAAAGGTTTGATAGCTCAAAGTATGCTTGTGATGAAGCCTAGTAGTTTTTAAGGAAATCCCTTTGTTTATATAAGTGAATTAGTGGTGAGGCAACACTTGGAAGGAAATATGAGCCCTGGGTAGAAAATATAATTTTTTCTAAACTTAAACTTAAACCTTCAAAAATGTTATAGACATGTTTCTTGGTAGTTTTCAAAGAATAAATAGTGAGAAGTTACTTTAAAATAACCATCCTGTCAGGGAAGGAAATCTCATCCTGAAAGGAAATTGCAATCATTAACAAAGATTTTGATTCAGAGAAAACGGTGTGGATCTTTACTCATGTCTTAGACTGTGAAGGGGAAAAAAAAACTTTTTAAATGGCTTGCTTATTAAACTAGTCATGCATTTCACTGCAGGTTGTAAAGCAGTAGAACATGCACAAGAGGCTCATAAGCATATTTTAGAGTTAGGAAATATCATTTACACCATTTTTATATTGTTAATATCACACCCAGAGAATTTGCTTAAGCTTCAAATTACTGTAAATATACAGTTTTGCTCACCTTTGTATAATTTTTTTAATAGAGCGAGGCCCACATCAATGAATATATGATTAAGTGATATGTGTAATAAAATAATACATTTATTACACACAGATTTATTCAAATCTTGAACATATATAGCATAGCAAAACACTATAAAGCCAATTTGTGGTTTTCAGTGAAGTTCATTGAGTAGATTATGGATTTTCTTTGTTGGAATGAAATTTTGACTGGTTTTATTGTTTTTTCTGTGCAGCCTGAACACTGATGCCGGAACTCCAACTGATCATAGGCACGAATAGGGTGCTGTAGCAGTTACTTGCTTATCTAGTGTTGTAATTCTTTAAAATTCATACTCAAATTCTTAAAATATGGAACCATCTATTATTATTTGTTCATTACTGTTAATTAGAGCCTTGCACGTACAGGAAAAATGTGTTAGAGAATGGGCTTCACAAGTGTTTAGGGGATAATCATAATGATGATTGAACATGATAATTTACACCTCTATAACCTCTTTCTTCCATGGAGTTCATAGTGCTTCATAAACATTATCACATTAAACCACAGAGCATCCTAGTGGGGCAAGTAGGTGGAAGAATTTTTAAGACATAGAAAATTCTATTTCTAAATGCTGCGACAGAAATTAAAATGCAGACACACCCACTTTAAGCTGTGATTACTATGAAATAGCTTTATATTTGGCTGACCCGAGATTTAACTGGAATTAATGTGAGGAGGTAATTCATTTGTGCAAATGATCCATATTTGTTAGCATTGCTTTGGAGATCACCTTTCTGAAAGAAACACGTTGCCTGTACAGTTCTCTAAGGAAATATGGAGAGCTCTAGTTTGTAGGTTTTACCACACTTAGTTCTTCCTTTGATTTGTTGATGGTGGAGCAAGTCATTTAACACCTTTCTACTAGCATATTCCTTACTGTAAAGAAGGCATGATACAAACACATACCTAAGCAACTAAAAATACCTCTTTTATTTTTTTCTGCTCTCCTTCCATCTCCAATACTGTTTCCTCTTCATTAAGTTATCAACAAGCAAGCAGACTGAAAAATCTATACACCTAAGAATGGAGAAAGGCAGATATGATGGGTCAGTCACATCATGGATATTTTCCACTGCTCACCCTCTGGTCTAGACATGGCCAGATGCCTAAGATGTTCCAGTCATTAGAAGCCAATGGGTCATTTGGCTTGAATTGCCCAGGAAATGGACTCAAATATTTTTAACTGTATACTTAATGGAGACCTGGCAAATACTTGTCATCATTATTTTAATGCCTCCTAAGAATCTAATAGAGCAGTATTCCAATGTGCTAAATGGTAGTCTAGTGATCAAAAAAATTAACTCCCCTCCTAAAGTGCCCTCTTTACACCAAGCAAAACCTAATCCATTGTGTTATTTTTACATCTGCCCTCAAACTAAATTCTGATGTGACAGAAGTATCACTCATCCTATGCAAAAGTCCAACTGAGTTTTTATCCATTCTCCAATAATCAGTTCCCTGTGGCAGTACATGCAATTTCTACTGGAATGCCCAGCTTCCCTACACATTTTAAAATATCACATTAATTCATATCAGTGTGACATTCCAATCATTCCATGCTCTGAAGGAATTTTTTCTAAGGCTTCTAGTTCTCTCTACATACTGTAGAAGATCTATTTGTGTAGAGTAGGTATGTTGCTTTAACCTAATTCAGTGAAATAATGCCAAATTAGAAATAAGTCATGGAGAAGGACCGAGGCAAATAAAATTTTTTTTTAGAACTTTATTAATATCAAATATCTGAATTGAATAACAAAGAGGCGTGACTTAAAAAATAACATCCAGAAACGTCTCATTATTTGATAGTCAAACAGGATATATTGAACTATAGGGGAAATTGTACAGCATTTTCAAGTTAATTAAGTAACTGAAAAATAAACAAATATCTTTTTAAAAATAGATATGTTAATTGACTTTGGTTGAACTATAAGGAATCCTCGTGCATTTTCTTCTGGCCTTTTTCTACATACCTGCCTTCTTTGTGATGCCTGATTTTAGTTTTTTTTTTCATAAGCTTCAGATATATACCACAAAAGGCAAGTCTCACATTTACTTGAGTTTGTAAAAACCAGGTGTGACCCTTTAAAGATAAAGATGAGCCTCAGCAGAGGCTCATCTCCTGCATGCAGGAGGACACACCAGACTCCTGTGCCATGGGGTATGCCCATGTCACACAGTGCTGTGCTAAGCGAGGGACTGTATGGGCCTTCTATTTTATTTTTTAAATGGTCACATTTGTGTGTATTGAATCCCCCTTTTACTTATCTGATATATCTTAAAGCAATAAACTCTGCCAGCTCTCCTGAAATGTCAGTGTGTGTCACTCCTTGTAAGTTCCCAAGCTCCCTAACATTCCTCTGGAGAGGCTTTGTTCATTGCTCTTCCTGATGTTTAATCTTGTTTACATCCAGAATGCATATTAGATCATCTCTGTTTGGAGCTCAAGTACAAACTCTTTTAAAAACATGAAACATTCAATTACTAATTAGCTGTTTCCTGTTCCTAATGAAGTGAGCATGCCAGGTTTGGATTAAAATTCAGCTACTGCTCTCCTCTGTTTATGGTTCCAGATGTTTTTGTTTTATCTAGGAGTTTACTTTGACAGCTACTACTAAATGATAAATCACTCATATTATAGCTTAAATGCATTTTGAAATTGAAATGTGGCAAACTTTGAGATTGCTCTGAGGATCAGTGTCAGTTAGCAGGTCAATATTGGCTCCTTCCATATGATCACAGTATTGGCATATGTAAAAGAGTAACAGAATCTGTGTCAACATTGTACAGCATGCTACAAAAGAATCTATTTTGCTACTATCCTCTAAATTAGGAGAAAAAAGTTTAACTACTGTGAAATCTCAACTTATTGTATTCTAAGTAGAAAAATTGATTCATAATTAATACTGTCTTCTGCTGGCCTAGTTTTTCTTTGGATTTTTGAACTGCTGTGGAAACACTTCCTGATAGGCCTTATAAACTGGCACAATTAATGGTGTGGGAAAATATGTTTGTCTGTTTTAACAAAGACAAAAATTAAACAAAATAAAGGAGGACGATTTTTCAGAAACTGCATTTTTCTAAAGGACAGATGGTGATTGCTTTTTGCCATTTGTTACTGTGTTTATGAACTTTTTTTTTTTACAGGATGTTACTTTGTTTTACCATTGCTTTCAAATTTGTAATGTTCTCAATTTGTATTGCATGATTTAAGTTTTAACTATATTGTATAAATTTCAATTCTGGTAAAATGAGTATCTGCTATTTGATGTTGAAGAGCTTTCTTTTGACATTTAGGCTGTGTATACAGAGGATGAGGTAGACTGGAAAACAAGCAACTATCTGGTGAATTTTATCAGAATAAATATTCTCAGACACCACAAAGGAGTCTGAGCAATTATCTGGGGTGACAGACTACTACACAGTTTCCCAAAATTCAAGCTTTGTTTTCTTCTTCCCTGGAAAAGTTCAAGCGAATTCTATGGGCAAAATGCCTGGTTGCCGTCTAATGAAGTCTGAACCTCCAGGTGGTCTAACATAGAGCCACATTCTTTTATTCTTCTATTACCTTATTACATCTTTATTTTTGGTTCTGAGGTATTATCCAGAAAACTCCATTGACTCGCAATACCTCTGACACAGAAAGAAAATAATATTTTAAAGATTTTATACGTTAAAGGGGTATGCCTTCCTCCTGACAGTGCTAAGCTTTGACTAGACTGAATTAATATTTTAGATGAGACATATCAGTCCAACAATGATAATGTATTTTCCTTTACATATGAAGATGATACAAACATAGACTTTAAGTGTTTTTTAAGCCTGGGTGATGGATTTGTACTGATCATCCATACTTTCTTTCCTTTTTCCACTTTTGTCACCAAAAGCCAATTTTTATGAGGTAGCTGGATAGAGACTGGGGCTATAAGCCATGGCTATGGAAAAGAGGAAAGTTAGACAAAAAGAGGTGGAATTGTTTTTGGAAATTGTTTCCAACTATAACTTTTACCCACACCATCAAATATTTTCTAACTCTAAGATGGTATGGATTATTTTGATTACCAATATTTAAATAAATACCAGTTTCACTAAACACTATGGTTAAAATGATATTCAGAACTTGTCTCCCTTCATGCAGTATACATGGACAGTTAACCTGGGGAGAGGAAACGAAATGTTTCATCAAAGCTGTCATCACCTTAGATCATAACCAGACATTCCTTTTTCTTTGTTTTGGTAAACCATTGAATCTCAAACATAGCATTCTGTACAAAAGGAAAAGTAATGTAGATAACAATAGACATCATAGTTTATGAAGAGTCTTCTCAGTCTTTGATGTCTTCAGTGCAGTGGAAAGAAGAAAAGAAGCTGTAGCACGCAACTTGAAGGATCTTTGAAAATTGACACATTAACATATAGAAGTGTTAAGAAATTTTAAATTTTACCAATATTAAATCAAGCCTGTAACATCAGATCATTTAAGTTCATGAAGATAGAAGTTTAGTATTTTAAAGCACGTATTAGAATCATTCCTCAGAAAAACTAACTTGTTTTCTTTTTTTTAAAGGAGGTAACTATTACTATTTAGAAATGGCACAACAGTTTTATTCATCCTGAAGGGTCCTCGCTGGCTTTACATAAATGAAGATGCTTGTGATTCCAGTTTATCTCTGAAACTATTCAACATGGAGTTAATTCAATTGTGTTTATCAGCAAAGCTTTGTTTACTGAAGCAGTTATTCAATCTATATTACATTTTTTTAAAGAAAGAACGTGTGTATATTTTAAAAGCAATGATGTAAACTTTGTTTTTGCAATTGATTGACCAATTTAAGAATATGAGCTAAATCCTAATGACTAAAGTAACTTGACCATATTTGATGCTTTTCTATGCTCACTTCAGCTTGGCTTTTTGTCTTTTAAGGGAAAAAAATGCGGTAGTGTGTTAGAGACTAGAAACATATGTATGGTTTCTCTGTTCTACCATATATTAAGTTAAAGTACACCTTCTTTGTTAAAAATGTACTTGCTAAACTTCAGCAAAATAAAAACATTTTGACTTTGTCAATTGAACTGAGTGTTTATTTTCAAGTTGCCAACTGTAATTATTGAAGTGGAGTCAAGCACAAATCAAAATATAGGAACTAAGAACATGTTTGCAAAGCTTCCTCTGGTTTGATTATTTCTAAACAAATAAGAACATGCATCTTACTCCATTTCACCTGTTGAAACAATTGTCTCCAATTGTTCTTATTGAATCACACACGACATTGCCTTTTCCTGACTGTGTGTGCTTAGTAAACCTGCTTCCAGGAGGAACGGTTGTACTGGGAAGCAGGAAAAATGTGGTGAATCCAGCTGGAAAATATTTTCTGAATATCTATTATTTCAAAAGAGTTTCTCCCGTTTTCAGTGGTGAACGAAAATATGAAGGGCATGTATCTACTAGGGCCCAAAGAAAATCCAGGTCTCCCTCTACCTCTAAATAGTCATTATAGGCTAATGAAAAATGAAAGCAAGTGAAAAAAAGAGCCTAATGATAAGCCAAAACCATAGCCCTGCCCTACAGTTTATCTAATCTGTCTCGACCTTTTCCTTGGTTCATTTCCACTAATATCCTGGAGGTCACCCAAATTCTGGTTCACCAAGGAACCCACAGTTTTTCCTGTGCAGTGCCACTTCCACTCCTCACCCTTTCTTATAAAAGGTGTGTTGTATCCCAAAATGCTTCTAGCTGGCCAGCCAAAGACTGTAGGTCTTCTGTTTGGGAACTGCTTTCTTCCACAAATATTTCCTCTCACCATCAGCTCATCATCATCCTTGTTTATGGAATTTTTAAGAGTCCTGAAAAGGCTAAAGCTCTTCCTCTGCTCTAGGGGAGAAAGATTCCTAAGGATTTTTGTTGGTTAAACAGGTGTGCTCTGGTAGTGTACCTTGTCCCCACCATAGCACAATAAGCAGGGTACCAAATAGGTAATCATATGATATTCAGGGTCGCATTATTTAAAGCTTAATGCAATGACCAGAGGAGGTCTGTGCCATTAGCTGCCCAACTCTCAGGGGTCCAGGTGCCCAATACTTTCTGTGATTTAGCCTCATCTGCTAGAACTTATCCACACTGGCTTAACATTGATGGGAGAGATTTGATTCTGTGTCTCATAGATAACTGGGACTTGTTGAGAAGTGGTGCAACTATAGGAATCTCCTGGTTATTTGGAGCCCAGTTAATTAGCCCATCTGGAAAGAAAGAGCCAGAGAATTACCTAGAGTGAAACCCACCCTGCACCACCATGTTTCCTGGGATAGGATTGCTTGCCATTTCAAAGCAAACCCTTGACCACCCTTCCACAGTCTTCTCCTCACTACTTCCTTCCTCCTCCAACAACATAAGAACCTTAAGAAAATAAGCTGGGTATAGGATAGGAATTCCTTCATTGCAGGGCAGTGGTTTCACTCTATGTCAATTCTTTCTCAGGTATAGACTGTCTTCTAGGGTTGGGAGGATCACTGTTACATCATTGCCCTTGCACTTTCTTTGGAAAGCATACAGATTACATTCATTCTGAGACTATGGCTAGAGGAGCTGGATCAGTCTCATACAAACTTAAGGGACTCTGATCTCAAGTTCACTGCTTGTGGAGTAATGGTGGGAGAACACAACTGCTCTCACCTCCACACATACTCACAGTACCTTCATATATAAATACAATCCTAGTATAAGAGAAGCAACTAACCTTTTGGGGGATCCAATTGTTGTCACTCTTCCCAGCTAACTAATACATGTATAAATGAACCCCAAGGGATTTGGTCGTGAAGACCCCCTCCACTAACAAACACCAACATTGGGCCTTCTTAGGGAAAAGTGTCTCTGTGAATAGCATTGCAAAAATAACTTACAGGGACTTCCCTGGCAGTCCAGTGGTTAAGACTTTACGCTTCCAATGCAGGGGATGAGGGTTTGATCCCTGGTTGGGGAAGTAAGATCCCACATGCCGTGGGGCACAGCCAAAAAAAAAGAAAGAAAAAAAAGAAAGAATAACTTATAGTAGAATGTTAGATTAGGAAATGAGTGAGAGGGTCTTCAAAAGCCATCAATTTCCTGACATCTCAAGGGTAGGCACACAATTACAATTATTTGAACAATTATAATGCCACAGAGCTACTACTCGTTAGCCAGCTCTCAGTATTAGAAAGGTCAAAACTGATATTGAACCAAAATTTTGCCACTTCAACTTGAACTTGGTGAAGGAAAACCACCCCCAATTACACACATAATTAGTCACTCCTTATTTAAAATGATAGAAGTCCATCAGATATCATAGGTATTAGAAAATGAATAAGCATAGTTTCAATCCTCTTTGCATTCATGTGTGTGCATGTGTGCACACACACAGTATATACACACAAAACATGTCTTCTTTTCTTTGTCAATGAATTATTGAAATCGAATTTGGACATTTAAAATTTTTCACCTGATTCAATTCTCCCTTGAAGTAGTATATGATGAGCTAAATTATGAGATACAAAAAGAAAGTCAAGTATAAAGATAGTTGATTATCTTTGGGTAGGGTGGTAATCATTTCAAATATAAAATGCCTAAATGTTGATGATAATTCTGAATCTCAGCTCTTTAAAGGTTTAAATAAAAAGTCCCCTTTCCCGGTCTCCACTAGCCATGTAAGATTTCCCCTTTTAATACATTATCTAAGTATATTGCAATACTTCTCTAAAGTTTCTAGTTTTATTTTAATTTTTAACTCTTAGAATAAGAATTTATTCTCTGGAGCAGGTTTTTTTTTTTTTTTTTTTTCAAAATTCTGTGCACATTATTTCCAAAAGCAAATGTAGATATTACAGTAACAATAAACAAAAAGCAAGCACCATATATGTGAATGAACTATTATTTAGTGCATACAGATAAATCATTAAAGTACAAGTCAAGGAGCAAAATTGGACTGACATCCTACACAGTAGTCAGAGTATAAGTGGACAAATTCATATTTTAGATATTATTGGTGCAAACATTAAAAAATAATACATTTAAGGCACTCTAAAATTTGCCTTTATATTTAATAAGAGCAAATAATTTAACTGATAGTAGAATACATTAAACGATAGGGAAAAGCATGAAATAATTCTAACAGGAATGATCATTTATCTATTGTTATAGCAATGCTTCCTTTACTTTTAAACCTTTGGTTGTGATATGTGTACACATGCATTTTTTTTTTCATTAGGAAATATGCCTGATTCATTTTCTTCACATGCTAACTATACATGGCATGGCATACCACAGAAATGACTGTCAAGAGAATTACTATTTTGTTTTGTTTTTTAACATCTTTATTGGAGTATAACTGTTTTACAATAGTGTGTTAGTTTCTCCTTTACAACAAAGTGAATCAGTTATACATATACATATGTTCCCATATCTCTTCCCTCTTGCGTCTCCCTCCCTCCCACCCTCCCTATCCCACCCCTCTCGTGGTCACAAAGCACAGAGGTGATCTCCCTGTGCTATGCGGCAGCTTCCCACTAGCTATCTAATTTACATTTGGTAGTGCATATATGTCCCTGCCACTCTCTCACTTCGTCACAGCTTACCCTTCCCCCTCCCCATGTCCTCAAGTCCATGCTCTAGTAGGTCTGTGTTTTATTCCCGTCCTACCACTAATCTCTTCATGACATTTTTTTTTCTTAGATTCCATATATATGTGTTAGCATACGGTATTTGTTTTTCTCCTTCTGACTTACTTCACTCTGTATGACAGACTCCAGGTCTATCCACCTCATTACAAATAACTCAGTTTCATTTCTTTTTATGGCTGAGTAATATCCCATTGTATATATGTGCCACATCTTCTTTATCCATTCATCTGTTGATGGACACTTAGGTTGCTTCCATGTCCTGGGTATCGTAAATAGAGGTGTAATGAATATTTTGGTACATGACTCTTTTTGAATTATGGTTTTCTCAGGGTATATGCCCAGTAGTGGGATTGCGGGGTCGTATGGTAGTTCTATTTTAAGTTTTTTAAGGAACCTCGATACAGTTCTCCATAGTGGCTGTATCAATTAACATTCCTGCCAGCAGTGCAAGAGGGTTCCCTTTTCTCCACACCCTCTCCAGCATTTATTGTTTCTAGAGTTTTTGATGATGGCCAAACTGACCGGTGTGAGATGATATCTCATTGTAGTTTTGATTTGCATTTCTCTAATGATTAATGATGTTGAGCATTCTTTCATGTGTTTGTTGGCAATCTGTATATCTTCTTTGGAGAAATGTCTATTTAGGTCTTCTGCCCATTTTTGGATCCAAAACAACCCAAACATTCCTTTGATTCCAAACCCTGTTCCGTCTTCCAGTGTTTTCCTCCAGTATCCCAGAATTACTCCCTGCCTTTAACAGGCAACCTAGAACATCTGTTCCTTCTTCAGACTGTACTCTGAAAAGGTACTTTTTTAACCCAGGTTAGTACTTCACCCAAGAATAATCATGAGTAAAAACACACTTTTGGTTTCCTTTTCCTCTTTTTTCGTTGCTGACAAAATTGTTTTATAGTCTCCTGTGATCTTTGCAGCAGTACATGTATATTGCAAACAGAAATGGTCAGAAAAATCCAGAAGCATAAAGTCCATCCCTGATCCTAAACCTGAAAGACCACAACTGTAACTACTTTGGTGCAGAACTTTTCAGTTGATTTTCTAGGTTATCACGCACATACACGCAAACAATTTCTCTCTCTCTCTCTCTTTTAATGGCATGACTATAATGGTTTTACTTTTTGATTAATAGACTATTTCTTAAGGCATTTTTAAGTCGATAGAAAAATTGCGAGCTGTCCCTAGCTGTGCAGCTTTGAACACGAGTGTAACTGGGCATGCCTCAATGTCCCAATGTGTGGAGAGGGCAAACTTTTCTTTCTCACTCACAGAACTGCTTCTGAGGATAATCTGAAAGAAGAGGCACAAAAGGGGATTTGAAAGGTATCAAATGCTGAGCAAAAATAAAGGGCAGGGGCTTCCCTGGCAGTCCAGTGGTTAAGACTTCGCCTTCCAGTGCAGGGGGTGCGGGTTCGATCCCTGGTCGGGGAGTTAAGATCCCTCATGCCTTGCGGCCAAAAACCAAAACATAAAAACAGAAGCAGTATTGTAACAAATTCAATAAAGACTTTAAAAATGGTCCACATCAAAAAAAAATCT
>NC_041234.1:62642702-62642936 GCF_002837175.3 Physeter macrocephalus
CTTGTCTTGTTCCTGATCTTAGTGGAAATGGTTTCAGTTTTTCACCATTGAGAACAATGCTGGCTGTGAGTTTGTCATATATGACCTTTATTATGGTGAGGAAAGCTCCCTCTATGCCTACTTTGTGCCGGGTTTTTATCATAAATGGGTGTTGAATTTTGTAAAAAGCTTTCTCTGCATCTATTGAGATGATCATATGGTTTTTCTCCTTCAATTTGTTAAGATGGTTTATCA
>NC_041234.1:62642966-62645109 GCF_002837175.3 Physeter macrocephalus
AGTGTTCCATGAGCACTTGAGAAGAATGTGTATTCTGTTGTTTTTGGATGGAATGTCCTATAAATATCAATTAAGTCCATCTTGTGTAATGTATCATTTAAAGCTTGTGTTTCCTTATTTATTTTCATTTTGGATGATCTGTCCATTGGTGAAAGTGGGGTGTTAAAGTCCCCTACTATGATTGTGTTACTGTCGATTTCCCCTTTTATGGCTGTTAGTATTTGCCTTATGTATTGAGGTGCTCCTATGTTGGGTGCATAAATATTTACAATTGTTATATCTTCTTCATGGATCGATCCCTTGATCATTATATAGTGTCCTTCTTTGTCTCTTGTTATAGTTTTTACTTTAAAGTCTATTTTGTCTGATATGAGAATTGCTACTCCAGCTTTCTTCTGATTTCCATTTGCATGGAATATCTTTTTCCATCCCCTCACTTTCAGTCTGTATGTGTCCCTAGGTCTGAAGTGGGTCTCTTGTAGACAGCATATATATGGGTCTTGTTTTTGTTTCCATTCAGCCAGTCTGTGTCTTTTGGTGGGAGCATTTAATCCATTTACATTTAAGGTAATTATCGATATGTATGGTTCTATTACCATTTACTGAATTGTTTCGGGTTGTTCTTGTAGGTCTTTTCCTTCTCTTGTGTTTCTTGCCTAGAGAAGTTCCTTTAGCATTTGTTGTAAAGCTGGTTTGGTGGTGCTGAACTCTCTCAGCTTTTGCTTGTCTGTAAAGGTTTTAATTTCTCCATCAAATCTGAATGAGATCCTTGCTGGGTAGAGTAATCTTGGTTGTAGGTTTTTTTCCTTCATCACTTTAAATATGTCCTGCCACTCCCTTCTGGCTTGGAGAGTTTCTGCTGAAAGATCCGATGTTAACCTTATGGGGATTCCTTTGTGTGTTATTTGTTGTTTTTCCCTTGCTGCTTTTAATATGTTTTCTTTGTATTTAATTTTTGACAGTTTGATTATTATGTGTCTTGGCGTGTTTCTCCTTGGGTTTATCCTGTATGGGACTCTCTGTGCTTCCTGGACTTGATTGACTATTTTCTTTCCTATATTAGGGAAGTTTTCAACTATAATCTCTTCAAATATTTTCTCAGTCCCTTTCTTTTTCTCTTCTTCTTCTGGGACCCCTATAATTCGAATGTTGGTGCGTTTAATGTTGTCCCAGAGGTCTCTGAGACTGTCGTCAGTTCTTTTCATTCTTTTTTCTTTTTTCTGCTCTGCAGTAGTTATTTCCACTATTTTATCTTCCAGGTCACTTATCTGTCCTTCTGCCTCAGTTATTCTGCTACTGAGCCCATCTAGAGTATTTTTCATTTCATTTATTGTGTTGCTCATCGTTGCTTGCTTCCTCTTTATTTCTTCTAGGTCCTTGTTAACTGTTTCTTGCAATTTGTCTATTCTATTTCCAAGATTTTGAATCATCTTTACTATCATTATTCTGATTTCTTTTTCAGGTAGACTGCCTATTTCCTCTTCATTTGTTAGGTCTGGTGTGATTTTATCTTGCTCCTTCATCTGCTGTGTGTTTTTCTGTCTTCTCATTTTGCTTATCTTACTGTGTTTGGGGTCTCCTTTTTGCAGGCTGCAGGTTCGTAGTTCCCGTTGGTTTTGGTGGCTGTCCCCAGTGGCTACGGTTGGTTCAGTGGGTTGAGTAGGTTTCCTGGTTGGGGGGACTAGTGCCTCTGTTCTGGTGGATGAGGCTGGATCTTGTCTTTCTGGTCGGCATGTCCATGTCTGCTGGTGTGTTTGGGGATGTTGGTAGCCTTATTATGATTTTAGGAAGCTTCTCTGCTAATGGATGGGGCTGTAGACCTGTCTTGCTCTTTGTTGGGGATAGGGTGTCCAGCACTGTTCGTTGCTGGTCCTTGAGTGAAAGTGGGTCTTGGTGTTGAGATGGAGATCTCTGGGAGATTTTCACCATTTGATATTGCATGGAGCTGGGAGGTCTCTTGTGGATCAGTGTCCTGAGGTTGGTTCTCCCACCTCAGAGACACAGCCCTGATGCCTGGCTGGAGAGCCGAGAGCCTTTAATCCACGTAGCTAAAAATAAAAGGGAGAAAAAAATAGAAAGGAAAGAAAAGGAAGGAAGGAAGGAAGGAAGGAGGGAGGGAGGGAAGGAAGGAAGGAAGGAAGGA
>NC_041234.1:62646341-62689785 GCF_002837175.3 Physeter macrocephalus
AGAAAGGAAGGAAGAAAGGGGAAGACAAAATAAAGTAGGAAAAAATATAGTTGATAAAGTATAGTTATTAAAATAAAAAATAATTATTAAGAAGAAAAATTTCTATTAAAAAAAAACCAAAAACCAAAAAAACGGGCCGGTCTAACCCTAGGACAAATGGTGAAAGCAAATGTATACAGACAAAATCTCACACAGCAGCACACACATACACACTCACAAAAAGAAAAAAGGGGAAAATAATAGTATATCTTGCCCCCAAAGTCCACCTCCTCAACTTGGGATATTTCGCTGTCTATTCAGGTTTTCCACAGTTGCAGGGCACTTCAAGTTGATTGTGGAGCTTTAATCAGCTGCTTTTGAGGCTGCTGGGAGAGACCTCCCCCTCTCCTCTTTGTTCGCACAACTCTTGGGCTTCAGCTTTTGACTTAGCCCTGCCTCTGCGTGTAGGTCGTCCGAGGGCGTCTGCCCTTCGCTCAGACAGGACGGGGTTAAAGGAGCAGCTGATTTGGGGGCTCTGGCACAGGCCGGGGGTAGGGAGGGCCACAGATGTGGGGCAAGCCTGCGGCGGCAGAGGCCAGCATGACGCTGCACCGGCCCGAGGTGCGCCACGCGTTCTCCCGGGGAAGCTGTCCCTGGATCCCGGGACCCCGGCAGTGGCGGGCTGCATGAGCTCCCGGGAGGGGCAGTGTGGAGAGTGACTTGTGCTCGCACACAGGCCTCTTGGTGGCGGCAGCAGCAACCCTAGCGTCCCACACCCGTCTCTGCTGTCTGCGCTGACAGCCGCGGCTCGCGCCCGTTTCTGGAGCTCCTTTACGCGGTGCCCTTAATCCCCTCTCCTCGTGCCCCAGGAAGCAAAGAGGCAAGAAAAAGTCTCCTGTCTCTTCGGCAGCTCCGCGCCCATTTCTGGAGCTCCTTTAAGCGGCTCGCTTAAACCCCTCTCCTCGCGCACCGGGAAGCAAAGAGGGAAGAAAAGGTCTCTTGCCTCTTCGGCAGCTCCAGACTTCAACTGGACTCCCTCCCGGGTAACCATGGTGCACTAACCCCTTCAGGCTGTTTTCACTCTGCCAACTCCAGACCTTTCCCTGGGATCCGACTGAAGCCCGAGGCTCAGCTCCCAGTCCCCGCCCACCCCGGCCGGTGAGCAGACAAGCCTCTCGGGCTGGTGAGTGCCGGTCGGCACTGATCCTCTGTGCGGGAATCTCTCCGCTTTGCCCTCCGCACCCTGTTGCTGCGCTCTCCTCCGCGGCTCCGGAGCGTCCCCCTCCGTCACCCGCAGTCTCCGCCCGTGAAGGGGCTTCTCGTGTGTGGGAACCTTTCCTCCTTCACGGCTCCCTCCCACTCGTGCAGGTCCCGTCCCTATTCTTTGTCTCTGTTTATTTTTTTTTCTTTTGCCCTACCCAGGTACTTGGGGAGTTTCTTGCCGTTTGGAAGGTCTGAGGTCTTCTGCCAGCGTTCGGTTGGTGTTCTATAGGAGAAGTTCCACGTGTAGATGCATTTCTGATGTATCTGTGAGGAGGAAGATGACCTCCGCGTCTTACTCTTCCGCCATCTTCTCTAGTCCCCCGGGACTCTGTTTTAAGCCCTGATACATTAGAAGTACAGGAGGCAGACATTCCAGAAAGGCGAGTGTACTGATTTAGCAATGGTAAGGCTGCCTGGTATATCAGGCATATTTATTAAAATCTTTGGAATAAATCTATTGACAACTTCTCTCACTTACTTTAATCAGAGATCCATGGTGACCAGTATGCACTACAATAAGCACAGATGCAGTTGAACTCAACTTATGAACTTTTCAGGCCATGCCATGATAATTCATTATATTATGATGGGGAAAATATTTCTTTACCTTTGGATGATGTTTTTTAAATAAAACGAGTTAAAACATTTTGGGTAAAATTTATGCTTAAAAATACATTATAGCTTGACTCTTGGATTGCCATGGCATCTGAGATTAGTAGAATGTGAATGAAGATCTTTGAAATTCCAAAGCAACATGAGCACGCCAAAAAAATCTATCTTAATTAGTCAAAGGGGAGAATGAAAATTAAAAGAATGTATTTAGGTGCAATTCAATGTCAAACATTGAAAATATAAATTTATGTAACAAAAAATTCCAATAGAGTTAAAGCAACTTCCAATTGAGTTAAAGGGTTTACATTATAAATAATTAGAAATCACTATAAATGTTAAATAAATGTCAATATGCATGGTACAAAGGCTAAAGGAGAAAGAACATGTTATATGCAAGAATAATGGGCAGTCATTATGAAACTTGAATAGAGCACTGAAGAACAAGTAGGACTGGGGGTGGGTGAAGATAAGAGATCAGCACCTGCTAAGCTAGAGAGTAAGAAATTGTAGTGGATTGACATATATACACTAATATGTATAAAATGGATAACTAATAAGAACCTGCTGTATAAAAAAATAAATAAAATTAAATATTCAAAAAAATCATGAACAATGCAAGGGGCATTTATGATTCTTAAGCTGAATCTTATGTAATGGTTTAAAATAAATACATCCTTATCAAGAAAAAAATTGGTGCAGTATGTACTATTTATGAAACAGTGAGGAATCTACTAAAAAGAAGCACAGAATCTTGTCCAACCTTAGTGGGAGATAAGGTTTGGTAGTTAAGATGGGACTAAATTACAGAGCACCTTGAATAGGTAGCAATAAGCATATAATAGGAACCCATTTGAGAGATTAATCTGAGAGTAGTGTAAAATGGATTGAATGGATGGATTGAATTAATGGTACAGGAAGAGAGACAGTTCCAAGCCATAAAATAATACTTTCATATTTTCCTCTACATATTTCTAATTTGTAAGCAGTATTTGTTGTAATTAAGGATGATACACTCACTATTAATTTCCATAGATGTTTAAAATCTTAGTTAACTGTGAAAATATCAGGTATCCTATGGGTCAGACAATATGAAGAATACGTTCTTGGTAAGATTTAATATTTGGATTTAGGCTTCTGCAAACATCAATAAAATCATAAGCTATAAACTGAGTTTTATTTGAAATAAGACATTTCAGCTGAAGACTCAGTTAACCTAATTCTTTCACGTTTACTAATACAAGCAACCCTTGAATTCTAAGTAGCATAACAGTGTATGAAAACAGCTTCAGCTTTCCTTCATCTCCCTTCCTACTATCGAAGGTTTCACTGTTTTTGCTACTTGTAGATGTAGACTGTTGTACCACCTGAGGAGACAAGCTCCCAATGAACCCTTGCCCATCCCCTACCACCTGTATTTCTGTGTCTAGGCTAACCCCAAAGTCAGGGCCTCTAAAACATTCACAGCCCATGAAAATCCTTGCTTCCATCACTCAGTAGCCTGAGATGGGAAATAAATAATTCCGTATCCTGCTGCTAAAGATACACTGGTTTCTATATGCTTTAGGTTTAATATAGAACTCAACATAAGGCTGATTTTTTCCCAGGGACAAGACTGCTAGATTTGATAGGTAACTGGGAGTTTTAAATGACTTATTGTTCTATCTACAGATCAGATATCCAATTGGTTGAACTGTATTTTTTGTTGGATTTAGAAGGTAAACATTGTAAATGACAAGATTGATGAGGAAAATGTATTTTTCATTTGGAACAACCTAGTCACCAATGAAACTATTGAACACATTCTAGGTGGAAATCAAGGGTTGCCTAACAGTAATGCCACAAAATTAGACTTTGACAGGGAACAAGCTGTGGTCCATAACAAATTTTCCCAACAGCTAAAATTAATATTTTTTATAGTCACTATGTTGTACATTGCATCCCCAGGAATTATTCATCTTATATTTGGAAGTTTTTATATTTTGATCTCCTACCCACATTTCATCTACCTGCCATCCCCCACCTCTGTCAACCACCAATATATTCTCTGTATCTATCAGTTCAAGCTTTCCAGATTCCACGTATAAGTGAGATAATACAGTATTTGTCCTTCTCTGTCTGACTTTTATCACTTAACTTAATGCTGTCAAGGTCCATCAAAGTTGTCCATCCAAAAGGCAAGATTTCCTTCTTTTCTATGGCTGAATTATATACATATATCACATTTTCTTTTTCCATTAATTCATTGATGAAGACTTAGGTTGTTTCCATGTCTTGTCTATTGTAAATAATACTGAAATGAACATGGAGGTACAGGTATGTTTTGAAGATGGTGCTTTTGTTTCCCTCAGATAAATACCCAGAAGTGGAATTGCTGAATCATATGGTAGTACTAATTTTAATTTTTTGAGGAAACTTCATACTGGTTTCCATAGTGGCTGCACCATTATACATTCCAACCATAAATGCACAAGTGTTGTTCCCTTTTTATCATATCCTCTCCAACACTTATTTCTTATCTTTTTGATAATAGCTGTCCGAACAGGTATGAGGTAGATATCTCATTGTGGTTTTGATTTGCATTTCCCTGATGATTAGTGAAGCTGAGCATCTTTTCATGTACCTATTGGCCATTAGGATATCTTCTTTGGAAAACTGTCTATTCAGTTCCTCTGACCATTTTTTAATCAAATAGTTTGTTTTTTGTTGTTTTTTTGCTGAGCTATATGAGTTCTTTCTGTATTTTGGATATTAATCCCTTATCAGATATGTGATTTGCAAATATTTTCTCCCTTTCCATAGGTTGCTTTTCATTTTTTGATGGTTTCCTTTGCTATAAAGAAGCTTTTTAGCCTGATGTAGTCTCACTTTTTAAATTTTTGCTGTTGGTGTCAAATCCAAAAAATCATTACCAAGACAAAGGTCAAGGAGCTTTCATCATATGTTTTCTTCTAGGAATTTTATGGTTTAAAGTCTTACAGTCAAGTCTTTAATCCATTTTGAGTTGAGTTTTGTGTATGGTGTAAGACAGTGGTCCAGTTTCATTCTTTGTATGTGGCTGTCTAATTTTCCCAACACCCTTCATTGAATAACCTATCCTTTCCCTATTGTATATTCCTATCACCTTTGTTATAAATTAATCGACCATATAAGTGTGTATTTATTTATGTGCTTTATATTCTGTTCCATTGATATATATGTCTCTTTTTATGCCAAACTCTACTGTTTTGATTACTAAAATCATTATTTTAAACACTAAAATATTGGGGGGAAGACTAATTGAGGAAAAAGCAATCACATATATACCATATATGTCTTACTTCCACATGTTCTCAGGCTTAATTTATATTTTCTTTACGATTCAGGATCGTAATTATTTTTTCTTATGGGCTAACATGCAGGGAAGCCAGGATTTCAGTTTGCTTGACTCTTCCTTCTATGTCCAGCAGGCAACTATAACTTTTACTGTCTCTGTGACTGGTTCTAATAATGTCCGTTCTCCCCTACCTACCTTTTGGCTGGTTGAAATTTCCTGTCGCATTCAGAATCTCCTGGTGTGGGTCTCTAACTGTTTAATATGCTCATTTATGCAAAGACTCAGATTCCTCAAAATAGACCATATATTCACTCATTTCTTCCATGCATCTATTCAGGCTTTCATACAAATACTTATGGAGCTCTATGCTGTATGTTGGGATGTGGTGATGGATAAGATAGCAATGGACCCTGTCTGCAGGAACCTCACAGTCCTTACAAATAATTATACAGTTTTGTGTGATATTGGGGTGGTGGGTGGGAATAAAGTTTTCTGGGGGAGCACACAGGGGGAATATTTAACTAAGACCTGGAAGTCAAGGAAGACTTCCTGGAGAAAATGACATCTCACTTGCAACCTGAAGGACAAGCACCATTAACTAGGTGATCAGAGAAAAGATATAATTTATTTCCAGAAAAACTCTACCTCTGTTCCCTAAAATCCTTCCTTTTTTAGTGTCTTCATACTCTAAGAAAAAATAAGCCTAAAGTGTCCTCATCTCTATTTATCCCTTGATTTTCCTTTCTCTGTGATCCACTATTTCCCCCAAATTAGAGATTGCCCCAAATACAAGATACTCACTCCATAGTCCATAGGGCTTGAGAGGTTCTGAAGCCCCTAAAAGCTTCCAGTGCTTCAAGGCTCAAACATCTTCCCAGATTAAATCACCATGCCTTATTTCTTATGATATTTGCAACTGTGAGAAGAGAAAATATGTGTTTTATTCTCTATCCTCAATGGTGAGGGTGACAAGTTTTATCTTACATGACTAAAACCATAGCAGATATTTGTGTAGGCATTTGACAAGTTGTCTTTACATAAATCATTTCATTTAATGTTAACTATTCAACATGTTTCTAAGGAAATATTACTTCCTTTATTTCCATATATCCCTTCATTATACATCCCTGATGCTTTTCAGAACTTTTCTCTAAGAAGTATGGCATGAGTGACATGGGTCTCAGGGATGTATACTCAAGCTGTTTTAATGTTAGTAAGAATAAAACTTTAGATCATATCCTAAAGGAATACACACTATGGTTTTAGTCCAGAGACTTTGTGAACAATATTTTAGCTTCTCAGGCTGATTTTCTTATTTTGGAATTAGAAACAGGTTGTGAAGAAGATGAATGGCCAGAAATCAGAGACAGATAATTCAAAATTGTTGCCGAAGTCGCAACATATAGTCTTACTGGAACACAAACATTTCTGGACTCATATTTCCAAGTGTCTGCTGTACTTCTGCATTTGCACATTACACATACAGGGTATGAAATATATTCAAAACAAAAATTTTGATCATTTCTTTGAAACATGCTCCTTTTGGTATAATCCTTTTCTTAGTTAAGGCATAACCATCCTTGCATCTCTCAAGATAGAAACCTCAGAGACATTATTGAATCCTTCCTTTTCTTTATTACCAACATCGAATCAGACAGCAAATCCAGTCAGTTCTGTCTTAGAAATATCTTTCAAAACCATTTTCTTCCAAATTGTCACTGTATTGGTTCAAACCCCTATTTCCTCCTACCCAGAGAATTTCAGAGCCTATCTGGTCTTTCAGATTCTAGTATTTCTCACTCATTTCATCATAAACCCACCTACTAGAGAGATCTTTCCAAGATTTTATTTGGGTCATGTTATTATTAGTCCTAAACTTTCAATGCCTTCTCCTTAATTGGGGATGACATACAAGGCAGTCTTACTTTTTCCACCCCAATTCCTACTACATTCCCTCACATACCAAACATGCACCCACAACCTAAGCAAGATGAAAGATTTAATGCCTTCATTTCCTTATATCTCATGTTCTTTCTGCCTAAAATGATTAGCACCTAAGGCCAGCTACATAATTTGTGAGGCCCAATGAAAAATGAAAAGGTATGACCTTGTTCAAAAAGCAGAGAAGAAGTGCCATTAAATGTACATATAAAGGCTTTTCCTTTCTACCACGGCCTCTCTCTAATCCTGACATGGTGTTTTTTTAGTTGCTATTTAATGTAATTCTATGAAAAAGAAAATTATTAGCATGCATTTTTACATTCAGCTTTATTATGTGTGTTGCCAGTTTTCAATACAAAATTTAGCCTTGCCAGTATCTCTTCTCCATCTGGTGAACTCCTACCTCAACCTTTGAAACTCAGCACAATTATTTTCCTCTCTGTAAATTCTTCACAAAACCCATTTTTTATTGACTTCATAACCCTTTACACTTTTCCCTGTTAATGTACACAGGCTTTGGAACCAAAAAATAAGTTTGAGACTTGAAGTTATCTCTGTGACATTAGACAAAATATTCAATTATTCTGTTTTAATTGGTCCTAAATGTAGGTAACAGTATGCACTTCACAGGATTGGTATGAGGCTTAAAATTATTTAAATAATTTGAACAGTGCCTAACACTTAATATAATGGTAGCTTTTAATGCCGTTATTAGTGTGTGACAGTATACTGATTATTTGTATTGTATTCATCTCCTCACTAGACTAGAGATCATCTGTACTCTATAATTCCCCCAATATCTACAACAGCTCTCAGAACACTCAATAAAAGTATGCTGAATGAATGAGATAATGCTTTTATTGAGCACTTAGCACAACACCTAGCACACAGTACTCATTCTTTTAATGTGTGTTGTATTACCTGTGAAGGAATGATTGAATGTTTTAACCACCATGATGTGCTTTCCAGTTGAAGCTGATATTGAGTGCTAGAAATCCACAATAAACTCCAATTGTGGATCCTTCTGCTCAAAACAGATTTTTCTAGAATTCAGAAAAATAGTTATTCATTTACCTCCTAAAGTCACAGTTCTCAGTTGCAGCCAAAATTAGAAACAAAGGATGTAAGTGGAGGGATTGAAAGGAAGAAATTTTCCTTCCTTCCTTCGCACTCCAAGGAAATGGAGTTATATTAAAAGGAAAATATTGGGGAGAGAAGATATCAAATGTTTCCAGTCATTCCTGTCTTAGGGGACGCTGGAGTTTTTAAAAGATTTCTGACTTAGGCCAATATTTTTTTTTCATTTTTAACATTTCTTTTAATACCATAGCACAAGATGCCCAATGGAAGGCTTTGTTTTTCTTTTCTTGTTGAGACTAGCTCTTAGAATTCCACAGTAAAATAAATAGAGATTATAAACCATCTTTCTGAATTCCAAGTTGTCAGTGTTCCTGTTATGCTCAAGTAGTAAAATAAAATATTGATGGAATGACATCTGATGTTCTGTCACAGTGCAGCAAACTTTTCAACACACCTAGAATGTCAGTTCAGGCCCATCTGTATCATTAACCTTCTGTGAACTGTTAGCATGAAGCCTCTGGGCATAAGTTTATCAATTCTCACAGTGCTGATTGAAGGAGCAGTACTATTTTCTCTTATGACTAAACTCCCAGTGAATTTTCACTGGTGTAACCTAAGGATTAAAAATAATGTTTAATGGTAAGCATTTCATAAAGAACTTCAAGAGCCAACTGCCTGCATTTTCTTTAACTCCCCACAACTGTATTTTTAGTATTTTCACTCAGACCTTGCTTTACATTTCTCTAAACTACACTGATATTAGCTTGGTGGTATGTCATTGACTTCTAATTTACCCTACCAAGAAGAATTTTAAACAACAAACTACTGGCAAATGACATTTAGAGACTTATTAGACTTTATAGGAGAAATCTATAAAGGTCTTATTAGCTTGCTACTGATAAAGATTGACAGGCCAGGATATAAACCACAAATATCTCAGCCTTACCTAATTAAATGGTTTGTAACTAATATTTTGTTTGTTGAGTTTTTCATACATTCAATATGAGCAAATTAGGATTATCAGTGAGCAACCACTGGTTCCTAAATATGACATTCAAATTAATTAATAAGAACACAAGTGTTACCTTTGTGTAACTCCCATGTGAATCAAGCTGCCGGAAAACATCCCTACATGATGAATAATATTTCCATTTCAAGGATGTCAAAGAGCTCCATAATAGTAATGTTTCTCAGTGGGATTGTCTTTCATGGTGAATGTACCCTATACCTGAGGGAGCCCCCAGTGACAAATACAGAAAAGAGTAAATGTATATCTGTGACTGCAGTCCAGAGAGATCATCTGTAGAGACCCTAAGGCACTGCAGCAACTTGCATGCCGTAAAAGCATAACTCCAATAGCCATCTGCACAGAATTACTTATTATTCAATTTAATGTTTAAAATATTCATTTGTAACATGGCCTATCTCACAATACCTAATGACAAGTTGCAGCAATGGATTGCTGTTAAATGCATTTAGATTAATTTTTTCTATAAAAGAACAGTTTCTTTGCAGGACAACAATCTCCAGTGAAAAGCTGAAGACAAAGCATATTACTTTTATCCAGTACTAAGTGATTCCAGTTTGAAAATTAAAATGCTCCAGTTATGTACAGATTAAAAGCCACAAGCATCTATTTAATATTAGTTTTCTCTAATTAAATGGCTAAAAGTCATCAGCAGCATCATCATCAGGACAGGCTTATTGGATCTACAAGTTATCGAAAATAGTTACTACAGGAAATTTTAGTTGATAATTGGTATAGAAGATGTACGGCAGCTAACAAGAGTACACTTTCCAATTACATGGTCTATTTTGACTGTATGGAATGTAACAATACATATAAAAGTGTTACTATGATTTTAAATGAACAGTCCTCAAATGTATGTAAGTGGATTATGTCATGCTGAATGTGTAAATCCAGCAGTGTTTTGAAAAACAGCCACGGTAGAATGTTTTAGGATATAACCATGATGACAAGTGAAAACTTACAGCTAAAGCATCAACACGTCATTAACATGTATGTGCACATATCCTTACACTGACAATATAGATGCTTATAAAGGAGAGAAAAAAAAAGAGTTGATTTGCCTACATATATACAGGTATACATGTATATCTGTATCTATGCAGAATATTATGCTTGTAGTTGTAGAATATTTTAAAATATACTAGTAAACATTCTCTTTAAGATTCACAGTCATTTGCTTTATTATGAGATGTATTTAAATGTGCCTACATGAAATTTGCAAGTGTAATGACTGCTAACTTTAAAAGTCTCATTTTTAAAGAAACCATAAAAGTAACTAAACTAATACAGATTAATATCTATATTGTGTTGTGAAGCAGGCCTCTCTAAGCATAACTCCTGAGGCAGAAACCATAAAAGAAAAGACTTACGGATTTGACTCTTTGCAATAAATTATACTTGCATATTAAACATAATATAAAACAAAAGTTAAAGAAAAAAAACAGGTAATATATTTGGAAAACATACTGAGAAGGGGTTTATAACTTTAATATATAAAGTTATTGATGATAAATAAGAAAAGTTAAATAAAAAATGGACAGATTCATCAATTTATTAGAATATTCAAATGTGAAACATGCCCAACATCACTTGTAATAAAATGCAAATTGAAATGAGAAATACTCTTTTGCATATAATATTAACAAAATGAAATAATAATTATCTCTAGGGTTAATAAAGATGTGTGAAAAAAATCATTCAAACATTGCAGTAGATCTTGTTTATTGTTAACATTTTGGAGGATAATTTATCAATATGTTTTAAAAGCTTTATAAATGTGCATACACTTTGACTTAATAATTCTCTTTCATAAATTTTTCTATTAAATCCTTGCCATAACTATATAAAAATGAATATGCAATATTGCTCACAGTAGATTTTTTGTATCAAGAGAAAATAGAATCTATGGGTGTCATAATCACACAGAAACACACACACACACACACACACACACACATACACACATACAGACATCTGTAAATAAGTGCTACATTCTAAGGTTGGAAATGGTATTGTAGAGTTAATTTTTTCTTTTTCTGATTTCCTAACCGTGCTACAATGATTATGGAATGTTATTATAGGTATTTATTTATTTACTTATTTATTTTAACATCTTTATTGGAGTATAATTTCTTTACAATGGTGTGTTAGTTTCTGCTGTATAAGGAAGTGAATCAGCTATACATATACATATATCCCCATATCTCTTCCCTCTTGCATCTTCCTCCCATCCTCCCTATCCCACCTCTCTAGGTGGACACAAAGCTACGTGTTTATTTTTAAAACTTAAACTAGGTATTAATAAGCTTTCTGCTAAGAAAATCTAGAACTAGGGCCAGCCATGTTTTATTATTCGACTTGAGTCCTGACGTTCATAGGTAGCTTTGTCCATAAAAGTTAGACACCAATTTATAAAATGCACAAACATTCCCAATTGCATTGTTACTTTCATAAAATTTATTTTTTTCTCATTAGGGAAATAGTAACTCATTATAAATAATTTTTAAAACATGTAAAAGGAAAATTAAAAATTTTAGCCTAGAATTTTACCACTGATATACAATCACCAATAACTTTTGATCTTTTCATCTTGCTTCTATTTATTATCAAGATAAAGTAGGGAAAGGTATCTAGAGCTTTTAAAAAATTGGAATCATATTGTACATACTTTTTAATACAACATATAGTTGCGTCATGATATTCACTTTTACAATTTGTCTTTTAATTGGTGTATTTACACCATTCACATTTAAAGTAATTATTAATATAGTTGGTTTAATCTACTACATTTTTAAATATGTTCAATCCATTTCCCTTGTTATTTGACACTCATTTTGTATTCTGTTTTTTTGCTTTAATTGAGCATTTTATATGATTTCATTTTTATCTTCTTACTTAGCATTTCAAATAAGCTTATTTTAATAACTTCTAAGTGGTTGCCCTAGAGTTTGCTTTATACACTTACAACTAATCTAGGTCCACTTTCAAATAACACTATACCTCTTCATAGGTAATATAAGTACCTTGTAACAGATTATTCCCAATTCCTCCCTCCCATCTATTATAATATTGTTGTTATTCATTATTTAATCCATAAATATGGTTGCTATTATTTTGAAATAAATGGCTATTTTATATCTGTTAGATCATTTCTTTTCATTTCAGTTTTGGAAGTATCTATGGGCACATCTTCAAGCTCACTGATTCTTTCCTTGCCCATGTCTACTCTACTGATGAGCCCATTGAAAACATTCTTCACTTCTTTTTACAGTGTTGTTGATTTATAACATATCATTTTGATTTTTTCTTATTATTTACATCTGTCTTCTTACATTACCCATGTGCTCCCCCACATTGTCCATTTTCTATTAGAGATCTTAGCATATTTATCATAATTATTTAAAATCCACTTGACAATTCCAAAATCTCTGCCATATCTTAGTCCAGTTCTGATACTTGTTTTGTATTTTCAAACTGTGTTTTTGCTTTTTAGCTTGCCTTGTAATTTTTTGTTAAAACTCAGTTACAATGTATTGGGTAAAAGGAACAGAGGTAAATAAACTTTAATGCAAGGCTTTATGTTCATCTGGCTGGAGATAGTCTGTGTTTACTGTTTGCTGAAGCTGCAGTTGGAAGAGGCTACATTTTTCTCTAATGTCCTTGTTTTTGTTTCTTCCTTTGTCTTTGGATTTCCCTAGAGACTTCTTTTAAAGAGGGTTTTATCCTTGCAGTACTTTAAGTTGTAATCCACTATTATTATAGAAGACCCAGATCAATATGGTGGTAAGGTGTGAGTGAGAGGAAGCATGCCATACTACTATAATTAGGTCTCAGTCATATAGGAGCATGTGTCCGGGGGTTGTGACATTCACAATTGCCTCTTAGATATTCTCACATTAGGTGAGCCAGGACAATTTGAGGGGGCTGGTGTTGGGTATTTACCTTCTCTGAGGTCTGATAGGCTCTGGTAAAAAATAAGTGGATTAGTCTCTGATGATTAGTTTTTGTTTTTGTTTTTGTTTTGTTTTGTTTTAGGAAGGGCCATGGTTAAGGAGAACAGAATGCTCTGGGTGTTTTTCATAATGGTTATTTTTCTCCTCCCTGTGCCAGAAGCATGAGAGTATTTTTCTCCAGCCTTCACTCTGAGAACTTGTTGGGGCTCCTAGAGATAAAACTTCCAAAGTTTGGGGAGCTGCATTAAGACTAGTCACACCAAGTTTTTAACTCTCAAGCTAGTCCTCCCTGAGTCTCTAGCAATTCATCCGATAGAGTTTAATTTTCCAACCTCTACTGGCTCTAGGGGCAGACATCTGCTACTGGTAAGCTGTGATTCTCAGCATCCATCTCTCCAGTTTTTCTAGCAGTTGTTCACCCTCCAACCTCAATTCTCTGATGGATATAAGAAAAAGTGTTGATTTTCAGTTCATGGTTTTGCTTATTGTGATGATGATAGTGATGAATTCTAAGCTCTTTACATGTCAGAGCAGAAATCAGAAGTCTCCCTGTACATTTAATTTTGGAACCTCTTTAATTCACATAACATCACATCATTTTCTACAATACAGAATATTTTTAAATGACTACATTGCATTCCATACTTCAGAGGTATAATAGTTTAAGCTCATATTATTAGATCCTTAGGTTGTGCAAAATAATATAATTTTGAACAAGATGGCAATATAGTAATTTCCCTACT
The DNA here is from genome assembly GCF_002837175.3 of Physeter macrocephalus. Classification (NCBI taxonomy): domain Eukaryota; kingdom Metazoa; phylum Chordata; class Mammalia; order Artiodactyla; family Physeteridae; genus Physeter; species Physeter macrocephalus. Next base: position 62,660,256 of record NC_041234.1, read on the forward strand.
CATATCCTCTGACAATAACAATAATTTTGCAGCCATCCATGGACAAAAGTGCCTTTGTGGGAGATTTGGGACCCATGAAGGAGGTTGTGAAACATTGATTCAGCCCAAGACCAAACAGGAATCATTAAGCCTACTATCATCAATTATATGCCCCAAAAATGGATAACTTAGAAGAAAAGAATAACTTCCTAGAAACATACAACCTATCAAGATTGAATTATGAAGAAATAGAAATCTGAAATGTTCAATAATGAGTAAGGAGTTTGAAGCAGTAATAATAAACCTCCCACCAAAGAGAAGTCCAGGATTAGTTGGCTTCATGTGTGTATTATACCAAAAATTAAGGAAAATTTACACCAATCCTTCTCAAACTCTTCCAAAATATTAAAAAGGATGAAACATTTCTAAAATAACTTTATGAGGCCAGCATTATTCTCAAACCAAGGCCATAAGGGCATGACAAAAAAGAATATTACAGGCCAAAATCCCTGATGAATATAGATGCAAAAGTCCCCCCCCAAATACTAGTAAACTGAATTCAATAACACATTAAAATATCATAAAGCATGATCAGTTATAATATCTCTTCTTTCATTTCTAAATGTTACAATATGCTTACCTTTACCAGTGTTGTATATATTTGGTTATGTTTTCATGTTACTAATTAGAAACCTTTTGTTTCAGCCTAAAGAACTCTTTTCAGCATTTCTTGTGAAGCAGAAGTAGTGGTGATGAACTCCTTCAGGTTTTGTCTGGGAAAATCTTTAACTCACCGTCATTTCTAAAGGACAACGTTGCTGAGAAAAGTATACTTGGTTGGAGGTTTCTTTTTTCAAGACTTATATCCCATTCACTCCTGGCCTGTAAAATCTCAGCTGAGAAATCTGTTGATAGTCTTGTGGGGGTTCCATTTTATGAGAGTATTTTTTTCTACTGCTGCTTTTAAAATTATCTTTTTACTATGATTTTAAGCAGATTTCTTATAATGTGTCTCAGAAAAGATTACTTTGGATTGGAATTTTGGCGTGAACTATTAGCTTTATGAACTTGGATGTACAAATCTTTCCTGACTTTTGGGAAATTCTCAGCCATTATTTCTTTAAATAAGCATTCTATCTCTTTCTCCCTCTTTTCTCCTTCTGGCACTCCAATGCTGCCTACATATATATATATATTTTTAAATGATTTCCCATAAGTGCTGTAGGCTTTCTTCATTCCTTTCCATTCTTTTCTTTTTTTTGTTCCTCTGATTGAAAAATTGCAATGGATCTGCCTTTCAGATCACTAAATCTTTCTTCTGCTTGGTCAAGTCTGCTGTTGAAGGTTTCTACTAAATTTTTCAGTTCAGTCATGTTATTCTTCAGTTCCAAAATTTCTGTATGATTCTCTTTTTGTTTTCTATTTCTTTGTTATGTTCTCATTTTGTTCTTGTATTGTTTTTAAAAAAAAAATTATTGGAGTATAGCTGCTTTACAATGTTGTGTTAGTTTCTACTGTACAGCAAAGTGAATCAGCTATAAGTATACATTTATCCCCTCTTTTTTGTATTTCCTTCCCATTTAAGTCAACACAGAGCATTGCATAGAGTTCTCTGTGCTATACAGTAGGTTCTCATTAGTTATCTGTTATATACATAGTATCAATAGTGTTTATATGTCAATACCAATCTCCCAATTCATCCCACCCCCTTCCCTCTTGTTATACATACGTTTGTTCTCTACATCTGTGTCTCTATTTCTGCTTTGTAAATAAGACATCTATACCATTTTTTTTCAGATTCCATATATATGAGTTAATATACAATATTTGTTTTTCTCTTTCTGACTTACTTCACTCTGTATGACAGTCTCTAGTTCTATCTATGTCTCTACAAATGACCCAATTTCATTCCTTTTTATGACTGCATAATATTCCATTGTATATATGTACTACATCTTCTTTATCCATTCCTCTGTTGATGGACATTTAGGTTGTTTCCATATCATGGATATTGTAAATAGTGCTGCAATGATCATTGGAGTGTCTGTGTCTTTTTGAATTATGGTTTTCTTTGGCTATATGCCAGGTAGTGGGATTGCTGGGTCACATGGTAGTTCTATTAGTTTTTTAAGGAAACTCCATACTGTTCTCCATAGTGGCTATATTAAAGTGTTCCCTTTTCTCCACACCCTCTCCAGCATTTATTTTTTGTAGATATTGTAATGACGGCCATTCTGACCAGTGTGAGGTGATATCTCATTGTAGTTTTGATTTGCATTTCTCTAATAATCAGTGATGTTGAATGTTTTTTTTCATGTGTCTCATGGCCATCTGTATGTCTTCTTTGGAGAAATGTCTGTTTAAGTCTTCCACCCATTTTTTCATTGGGTTGACTTTTTCTTTGATATTGAGCTGCATGAGCTGTTTGTATATTTTGGAGATTAATCCTTTGCCTGTTGTTTCTTTTGAAAATATTTTCTCCCATTCTGAGGGTTGTCTTTTTGTCTTGTTTATGGTCTCCTTTGCTGTGCAAAAGCTTTTGAGTTTGATTAAGTCCCATTTGTTTATCTTTATTTTCATTACTCTAGGAGGTGGGTCAAAAAAGGTCTTGCTGTGATTTATGTCAAAGAGTGTTCTACCTATGTTTTCCTCTAAGAGTTTTATATTGTCTGGCCTTACACTTAGGTCTATAATCCATTTTGAGTTTATTTTTATGTATGGTGTTATGGAGTGTTCTAACTTCATTCTTTTACATGTAGCTGTACAGTTTTCCCAGCACCACTTATTGAAGAGGCTGTCTTTTATTGACTGTATATTATGGCTTCCTTTGTCTTGTATTAGGTGACCATAGGTGTGTGGGTTTATTCTCTGGGCTTTCTATCCTTTTCCATTGATCTATATTTCTGTTTTTGTGCCAGTAACATAGTGTCTGGAGGTTGATTCCTCAAGCTCTTTTATTTTTCTAAAGATTGCTTTTGTTATTCGAGGTCTTTTGTGTTTTCATACAAATTGTAAAATTTTTTGTTCACATTCTGTGAAAAATGCCATTGGTAATTTGATAGGGATTGCATTGAATCTGTAGATTGCTTTGGGTGGTATAGTCATTTTCCAAATATTGATTCTTCCAGTCCAAGAACATGGTATATCTCTCCATCTGTTTGTGTCCTCTTTGCTTTCTTTAATCAGTATCTTATAGTTTTCTGCATACAGGTTTTTGCCTCCTTAGGTAGGTTTATTCCTAGGTATTTTATTATTTCTGTTGCAATGGTAAATGGGAGTGTTTCCTTAATTTCTCTTTCTGATCTTTAGTGTTAGTGTATAGGAATGCAAGAGATTTCTGTGTATTAAATTTGCATCCTGTGACTTTACTAAATTCGTTGATTAGCTCTAGTAACTTTCTGGCAGCATCTTCAAGACTTTCTACCTAGAATATCATGCCTGCTGCAAACAGTGACCATTTTACTTCTTTTCCAATTTGAATTTCTTTTATTTCTTTTTCTTCTGTGATTGTGGTCAGTTTCTTGATAGATTTAAATTGTTTATCTGTGTTCTATTATAACTCTCTGAGTTTCTTCAAAACATTATTTTGAATTCTTTGTTGGGTATTTCCTGGATCTCCATTTCTTTGGGGCCAGTTACAGGAGGATTACTCTATTCCTTTGTTGAAATCATGTTTCCCGGATTCTTCATGATTCTTTAGCTTTGCACAGGTTTCTGTGCATCTGAAGAAGCAGTAATCTCTTCCAGAGTTTAGGGACCGACTTTAGTAAAGGAAGATTTTTTTCACCACAGGTAAAGGCTTATTGGAGTGTGCTGTGATCCTCTGTCTAATAGTGCAGAGTGTCAAGTGTAAGACAGTGTGGCAGCAGGTCTGGGAGTGTGTGATGTCCCTTTGACTTAGGCCACTGAGGTCCACAGCATCAAGAACTGTGCTCCTTTATGAGCACTATGATGAGTCTGCAGTGGCTGTATGGTCTGTTGGGATTCTCAACAGTGCCTCCATAACCAATAGCTAGGAACCAGGGTGGCAGTGGTGGTGGCTGGAGCTGGTGGTGTGCACACACTCCCCTGTGGGGGCCAGTTTCAGGTGTCTGCATAGTGGAAGGAGTAAGTTGCAGACACACACACATAGTGTGGGTGGCAAAGCAGACAGCATGGTTGTGGTTCAACTATGGGCTCGCTGGCAGCTGTGGGTGTGAAGAACCATGGCTGCTGGGTTTTGCCCCGGGTGCATGGCAGTGGAGGCTAGTGATGGGGGTCATGGCAGATGTGTGTATTTGCATAGCTGGAGACACTAGATGCTGGTAAGCACAATGGTGTAGGCTAGTGACATAAGACAGAGCCTGCTGATCTGGACCCATAAGCAACTGTGGAGCCCTGGCTGTTGGCATACTCTGATTGTGGCTGCACAGTCTCCCTTCAGTGGAGGCAAGTTATGGGCATCAGACCAGCAGCATGCAGATCTATTCCTGGAGGGTCTAACCCGAAGCATGTGCATGGCAGTAGGGGTCAGCCAGAGAGCTCTATATTGGTATCTTGCATTTGCATAGCTGCAGAGGCCTGGGCTGGCTGTTAGTGTGGTTATCAGGCTCCAGCAGAGATGGGGATGGGTAAGGAGAAGCTAGGGACCCAGGCAACTGGCATCAACAAACAAGTGGGGTGAAAGTTGTTGAAATCTGCTGGCTCTTGATTTCTTAAGTACTAAATGCTGCTGGGTTTGTCTGCAGAGCAGGTCACTGTGAATCATAATTGTTCCTGCTTTGTGGCTGCTACTGGAAATCCCTGCTTTTCTTCCTTGTTCCTAGCTGTCTCTATACATCTCAGCTTTGCTGATCACAGTGGGGTGAAACTGAGGCAGAACCTTCTTGTGGTTCCCTGACCAGCTGGAGAAGCTGGCCCCTCACTCTGATGTTCCTTTCCTGGTGAAAGAAACTATATCTGGGAAGTTCTGTCTTGGCACTGAGTAATGACAGCTTGGGTGATGAGATTATGCAGGCCAAATGAGGCTGTATTCCTTCTCTTCTTGTGAAGTTATTCTCAGGTTGTTTTTATTCCCACTGTGTTGCTGAAGTTTCATGAGTAGAGTCTAGTGCTCCTCCAGAGACGTTTTTGTTCATGGATACCTGTCTAATTATTGATCTTTGCAGGGAGATTGCTGGGGTCTCCTATATCGCCATTTTGGTGACATCTGCAACCTCACCACTATTATTCAACATAGTTTTGGAAGTTTTTCTTCAGAGAAGAAAAAGAAATAAAAGAAATCCAAATTGGAAAAGAAGAAGTAAAACTGTCACTGTTTGCAGATGGCATGATACTCTACACAGAAAATCCTAAAGATGCTACCAGAAATTTAATAGAGTTCACCAATGAATTTGGCAGAGTTGCAGGATACAAAATTAAAACACAGAAATCTGTTGCATTCGTATACACTAACAACAAAAGATCAGAAAGAGAATTTACGTAAACAATCCCATTTACCATCACAACAAGAAGAATAAAATACCTAGGAATAGGCCTACTTAAGGATGCAGTAGACCTGTACTCAGAAAACTCTAATATACTGATGAAAGAAATCAAAGATGACAGAAACAGATGGAGAGATATACCATGTTCTTGGATTGGAAGAATGAAAATTGTGAAAATGAATACATGACTGAAAGCAATCTACAGAGGCAATGCAATCTGTATCAAATGAGCAAAAGGCATTTCTCACAGAATTAGAATAAAAAATTTTGCAATTTGTATGGAAATACAAAAGAACCCTGAATCGCCAAAGTGATTTTGAGAAAGAAAGCTAAGCTGGAGGAATCAGGCTCCCTGACTTCAGACTCTGCTACAAAACTACAATAATCAAAACAGTATGGGGGTTCAAGAGAAGATTGCAGAGAATAAGATGTGGAGATCACCTTTCTCCCCACAGATACATCAGAAATACATCTACACGTGGAACTGCTCCTATAGAACACCCAATGAACGCTGGCAGAAGACCGCAGACATTCCAAAAAGCAAGAAACTCCCCACGTACCTGGGTAGGGCAAAAGAAAAAAGCATAAACAGAGAAAAAAGAATAGGGATGGGACCTGCACCAGTGGGAGGGAGCTGTGAAAGAGGAAAGGTTTCAACACACTAGAAGTCCCTTCATAGGCAGAGATTGCAGGTGGTGGAGGGAGAAGCTACAGAGCCATGGAGGAGAGCGCAGCTACAGGGGTGTGGAGGGCAAAGTGAAGAGATTCCCGCACAGAGGACCAGTGCCGACCAGCACTCACCAGCCCAAGAGTCTTGTCTGCTCACCCGCCGGGATGGGTGGGGGCTGGGAGCTGAGGCTCGGGCTTAGGTCAGAAGCCAGGAGAGGACTGGGGTTGGCTGCGTGAACACAGCCTGAAGGGGTTAGTGCACCACGGCTAGCTGGGAGGGAGACTGGGAGAAGACTGGAGCTGCCAAAGAGACAAGAGACTTTTTCTTGCCTCTTTGTTTCCTGGGGCGCAAGGAGAGGGGATTAAGCACACCACTTAAAGGAGCTCCAGAAATGGGCACGAGCCACAGCTATCAGCGCGGACACCAGAGATAGGCATGAGACGCTAAGGCTGCTGCTGCCACCACCAAGAAGCCTGTGTGTCTCTACACAGAAAATCCTAAAGATGCTACCAGAAATTTAATAGAGTTCACCAATGAATTTGGCAGAGTTGCAGGATACAAAATTAAAACACAGAAATCTGTTGCATTCGTATACACTAACAACAAAAGATCAGAAAGAGAATTTACGTAAACAATCCCATTTACCATCACAACAAGAAGAATAAAATACCTAGGAATAGGCCTACTTAAGGATGCAGTAGACCTGTACTCAGAAAACTCTAATATACTGATGAAAGAAATCAAAGATGACAGAAACAGATGGAGAGATATACCATGTTCTTGGATTGGAAGAATGAAAATTGTGAAAATGAATACATGACTGAAAGCAATCTACAGAGGCAATGCAATCTGTATCAAATGAGCAAAAGGCATTTCTCACAGAATTAGAATAAAAAATTTTGCAATTTGTATGGAAATACAAAAGAACCCTGAATCGCCAAAGTGATTTTGAGAAAGAAAGCTAAGCTGGAGGAATCAGGCTCCCTGACTTCAGACTCTGCTACAAAACTACAATAATCAAAACAGTATGGGGGTTCAAGAGAAGATTGCAGAGAATAAGATGTGGAGATCACCTTTCTCCCCACAGATACATCAGAAATACATCTACACGTGGAACTGCTCCTATAGAACACCCAATGAACGCTGGCAGAAGACCGCAGACATTCCAAAAAGCAAGAAACTCCCCACGTACCTGGGTAGGGCAAAAGAAAAAAGCATAAACAGAGAAAAAAGAATAGGGATGGGACCTGCACCAGTGGGAGGGAGCTGTGAAAGAGGAAAGGTTTCAACACACTAGAAGTCCCTTCATGGGCAGAGATTGCAGGTGGTGGAGGGAGAAGCTACAGAGCCATGGAGGAGAGCGCAGCTACAGGGGTGTGGAGGGCAAAGTGAAGAGATTCCCGCACAGAGGACCAGTGCCGACCAGCACTCACCAGCCCAAGAGTCTTGTCTGCTCACCTGCCGGGATGGGTGGGGGCTGGGAGCTGAGGCTCGGGCTTAGGTCAGAAGCCAGGAGAGGACTGGGGTTGGCTGCGTGAACACAGCCTGAAGGGGTTAGTGCACCACGGCTAGCTGGGAGGGAGACTGGGAGAAGACTGGAGCTGCCAAAGAGACAAGAGACTTTTTCTTGCCTCTTTGTTTCCTGGGGCGCAAGGAGAGGGGATTAAGCACACCACTTAAAGGAGCTCCAGAAATGGGCACGAGCCACAGCTATCAGCGCGGACACCAGAGATAGGCATGAGACGCTAAGGCTGCTGCTGCCACCACCAAGAAGCCTGTGTGTGAGCACAAGTCAATCTCCACACCTCCCCTCCCGGGAGCCTGTGCAGCCCACCACTACCAGGGTCCTGGGATCCAGGGACAACTTCCCCGGGAGAATTCACCGTGTGCCTCAGGCTGGTGCAACACCACACTAGCTTCTGCTGCCACAGGCTCGCCCCACATCTTTACCCCTCCCTCCCCCTGGCCTGAGTGAGCCAGAGCCCCCGAATCAGCTGCTCCTTTAACCCTGTCCTGTCTCAGCGAAGAGCAGATGCCCTCAGGCGACCTACTTGCAGAGGCGGGACCAAATCCAAAGCTGACCGCCAGGAGCTGTGCGAACAAAGAAGAGAAAGGGAAATATCTCCCAGCAGCCTCAGGAGCAGCTGATTAAATCTCCACAATCAACTTGATGTACCCTGTGATTGTGGAATACCTGAATAGAGAACGAATCAACCAAATTTGAGGAGGTGGACTTTGGGAGCAAGATATATTATTCTTTTCCCCATTTTCTCTTTCTGTGAGTGTGTATGTGTATGCTTCTGTGTGAGATTTTGTCTGCATAGCTTTGCTTTCACCATTTGTCCTAGGGTTCTGACCGTCCTGTTTTTTTTTTTTGAAATTTAAAAAATTTTTCTTCTTAATTATTATTTTATATTTTAATAACTTTATTTTATCCTACTTTATTTTATCTTCCTTCTTTCTTTCTTTTTCCTTCCTTTCTTCCTCCCTTTCTTCCTTCTTTCTCCCTTTCTTCCTTCCTTTCTTCCTTGTTTTCTTCCTTCCTGCTTCCTTCCTTCCTTCCTTTCTTTCTTTCCTTTCTATTTTTTCTGCATCTTATTCTGAGCCGTGTGGATTAAAGGTTCTTGGTGCTCCAGCCAGGCATCAGGGCTGTGTCTCTGAGGTGGGAGAACCAACTTCAGGACACTAGTCCACAATAGAGCTCTGAGCTTCACGTAATATGAAATGGCGAAAATCTCCCAGAGATCTCCATCTCAACACCAACACCCAGCTTCACTCAACGACCAGCAACGAACAGTGCTGGACACCCTATCCCCAACAAAGAGCAAGAAAGGACCACAGCCCCATCCATTAGCAGAGAGGCTGCGTAAAATCATAATAAGGTTACAGACACCCCAAAACACACCACCAGATGTGGACCTGCCCACAAGAAAGACAAGATCTAACCTCATTCACCAGAACACAGGTACTACAACACTCAACTAGGAAACCTACTCAACCCACTGAATCAACCTTAGCCACTGGGGACAGACACCAAAAACAATGGGAAATACGAACCTGCAGCCTGCAAAAAGGAGACCCCAAACACAGTAAGATAAGCAAAATTAAAAGACAGAAAAACACACAGCAGATGCAGGAACAAGGTAAAAGCCCACCAGACCTAACAGTTGAAGAGGAAATAAGCAGTCTACCTGAAAAATAATTCAGAATAATGATAGTAAAGATGATCCAAAATCTTGGAAATAGAATAGACAAAATGCAAGAAACTTTTAACAGGGACCTAGAAGAACTAAAGAGGAAGCAAGCAATGTTGAACAACACAATAAATGAAATTAAAAATACTCTAGATGGTATAAATAGCACAATAACTGAGGAAGAAGAATGGATAAGTGACTGTATCCGTTCCAATTATCCAGAAGATAAAATAGTGGAAATAACTACTGCAGAGCAGAATAAAGATAAAAGAATATTCAGCAGAAACTCTGAAAGCCAGAAGGGAGTGGCAGGACACATTTAAAGTGATGAAGGCGAAAAACCTACAACCAAGATTACTCTACACAGCAAGGATCACATTCAGATTTGATGGATAAATTAAAAACTTTACAGACAAGCAAAAGCTGAGACAGTTCAGCAGCACCAAACCAGCTTTACAACAAATGTTAAAGGAACGTCTCTAGGCAAGAAACACAAGAGAAGGAAAAAACCTACAAGAACAAACCCGAAACAATTAAGTAAATGGTAATAAGAACATACATATCGATAACTACCATAAAAATAAATGGACTAAATTCTCCAACTAAAAGGCATAGACTGGCTGAATGTACACAAAAACAAGACTCATAAATATGCTGTCTACAAGAGACCCACTTCTGGCCTAGGGATACATACAGACTGAAAGTGAGGGGATGCAAAAAGATATTCCATGCAAATGGAAATCAGAAGAAAGTTGGAGTAGCAATTCACATATCAGACAAAATAGACTTTAAAATAAAGACTGCTATAAGAGACAAAGAAGGACACTATATAATGATCAAGGTATCGAACCATGAACAAGATTTAACAATTGTAAATATTTATGCATCCAACATAGGATCACCTGAATACATAAGCCAAATGCTAACAGCCATAAAAGGAGAAATTGACAGGAACACAATCATAGTAGGGGACTTTACCACCCCACTTTCACCAATGGACAGATCATCCAAAATGAAAATAAATAAGGAAACACAAGTTTTAAATGATACATTAAACAAGATGGACTTAATTGATATTTATAGGACATTCCTCCAAAAACAACAGAATACAGATTACTGAAGAAGTCAGAGAGGAAATCAAAAAATACTTAGAAACAAATGACAATGAAGACACGACGACAAAAACCTATGGGATACAGCAAAAGCATTTCTAAGAGGGAATTTTATAGCAAAACAATCCTACCTTAAGAAACCGGAAACATATCGAATAAAAAACCTAACCTTGCACCTAAAGCAGTTAGAGAAAGAAGAACAAAAGAACCCCAAATTTAGCAGAATGAAAGAAATCATAAAGATCAGATCAGAAATAAATGAAAAAGAAATGAAGGAAACAATAGCAAAGATCAATAAAACTAAAAGCTGCTTCTCTGAGAAGGTAAACAAAATTGATAAACCATTAGCCAGACTCATCAAGAAAATAAGGGAGAAGAAATGAAAAATATTCAACAAAATACTAGCAAACAGAATCCACAGCACATTAAATGGATCTACACCATGATCATGTGGGGTTTATTCCAGGAATGCAAGGATTCTTCAATATATGCAAATCAATCAACGTGATACACCAGATCAACAAATTGAAGGAGAAAAACCATATGATCATCAAAATAAATGCAGAGAAAGCTTTTGAAAAAATTCAACACCCATTTATGATAAAAACCCTGAAGAATGTAGGCGTAGAGGGAAATTTCCTCAAGAAAATAAAGGCCCTATATGACAAACCCACAGCCAACATCATCCTCAATGGTGAAAAACTAAAATTTTTCCGACTAATAGCAGGAAAAAGACAAGGTTGCCCACTCGCACCACTCTTATTCCACATAGTTTTGGAAGATTTTGCCAAAACTAAACAGGAAGAAATAGAAAATGTGAACAAACCAATCACAATCACTGAAATTGAAACTGTGATTAAAAATCTTCCAACAAATGCAAAATCTGAGAGTGAAATTAATAAACACTCCCCTTTACCATTGCAACAAAAAGAATAAAATATCTAGGAATAAACCTGCCTAAGGAGACAAAAGACCTGTATGCAGAAAACTCTAAGAATCTGATGAAAGAAATTAAAGATGATACAAACAAATGGAGAGATATACCATGTTCTTGGATTGGAAGAATCAACATTGTGAAAATGACTCTACTACCCAAAGCAATCTACAGATTCTATGCAATCCGTATCAAACTACCACTGTCATTTTTTACAGAAATAGAACAAAAAAGTTCACAATTTGTATGGAAACACAAAAGACCCTGAATAGCCAAAGCGATCTTGAGAACGAAATATGGAGCTGGAGGAATCAGGCTCCTTCACTTCAGACTATACTACAAGGCTACAGTAATCAAGGCCGAATAGTACTGGCATGAAAACAGAAATACATATCAATGGAACAGCACAGAAAGCCCAGAGATATACCCATGCACATATGGTCACCTTACCTTTGATAAAGGAGGCAAGAATATACATTGGAGAAAAGACAGCCTCTTCAATAAGTGGTGCTGGGCAAACTGGGCAGCTATATGTAAAAGTATGAGATTAGAACATTCCTTAACACCATACACCAAAATAAACTTAAAATGGGTTAAAGACCTAAATGTAAGGGCAGAGAGTATCAAACTCTTAGAGGAAAACATAGGCAGAACACTCTATGACATAAATCACAGTAAGATCCTTTTTGACACACCTCCTAGAGAAATGGAAATAAAAACAAAAGTAAACAAATGGGACTGAATGAAACTTAAAAGCTTTTGCTCAGCAAAGGAAACCATAAACGATACGAAAAGACAAACCTCAGAATGGGAGAATATATTTGCAAATGAAGCAACTGACAAAGGATTAATCTCTAAAACATACAAGTAACTCATGCAGCTCAATAAGAAAAAAACAAACAACCCAATCCAAAAATCGGCAGAAGACTTAAATAGAGTTTTCTCCAAAGAAGATATACAGATTGCCAAGAAACACATGAAAGAATGCTCAATATCATTAATCATTAGAGAAATGCAAATCAAAACTACAATGAGATATCATCTCACACCGGTCAGAATGGCCATCATCAAAAAATCTAGAAACAATAAATGCTGGAGAGGGTGTGGAGAAAAGGGAACTATTGAGTTCTTTGTAGTGAGGGGGATGGACCTGGAGTCTCTCATACAGAGTGAAGTAAGTCAAAAGGAGAAAAACAAATACCGTATGCTAACACATATATATGGAATATAAGAAAAAAAATGGCGTGAAGCGCCTAGGGGTAGGACGAGAATAAAACACAGACCTACTAGACCATGGACTTGATGATATTGGGAGGGGGAAGGGCAAGCTGTGACGAAGTGAGAGAGTGGCATGACATATATACAGTACCAAACGTAGGGTGGATAGCTAGTGGGAAGCAGCTGCATGGCACAGGGAGATCAGCTAGGTGGTTTGTGACCACCTAGATGGGTTGGATAGGGAGGGTGGGAGGGAGGGAGATGCAAGAGGGAAGAGATATGGGAACATATGTATATGTATAACTGATTCACTTTGTTGTAAAGCAGAAACTAACACACCATTGTAAAGCAGTTATACTCCAATAAAGATGTTTAAAAAAAACCCAAACAGTATGGTACTCGTACAAAAACAGAAATATAGATCAATGTAACAGGATAGAAATTTCCATGATAAATCTAGGCACCTATGGTCACCTAATCTCTGACAAAGGAGGCAGGAATATACAATGGAGAAAAGACAGTCTCTTCAATAAGTGGTGTTCAGAAAGCTAGACAGCTACAAATACATGAAGGAAATTAAAACACTCCCTAATACTATACACAAAAATAAACTCAAAATGGATTAAAGACCTTAATATAAGGTGGGACAATATAAAACTCCTTGAGGAAAACTTAGGAAGAACACTCCCTGACATAAATTGCAGCAAGATGTTTTTTCACCAACCTTCTAAAGAAAATAGAAACAAAAATAAACAAATGGAACCTAGTTAAACTTAAAAGCTTTTGCACAGCAGAGAAAACCATAAACGAGGCAAAAAGGCCACCCTCAGAATGGAAGAATATACTTGCGAAAGAAGGAACTATCAAAGGACTAATCTTTAACATATACAAACAGCTCATACAGTTCAATATCAAAAAAACAAACAACCTAATCAAAAAATGGGCAGAAGCCCTAAATAGACATTTCTCTAAAGAAGACATACAGATGACCAAAAAGCACCTGAAAAGATGCTCAACATCACTAATTATTAGAGAAATTTAAATCAAAAGTACAATGAGGTATCTCCTCCCATTGGTCAGAATGGCCATTATCAAAAACTCTACAAGCAATAAATGCTGGAAACGGTGTGGTGAGAAGGGAACCCTCCTACACTGTTGTTGGGAATATAAATGATGCAGCCACTATGGAGAACAGTATGGAGGTTCCTTTAAAAACTAATAATAGAACTACCATATGACCCAGCAATCCCACTACTGGGCATATACCCAGAGAAAGTCATAATTCAAAAATACTCATGTACTCCAATGTCCATGGCAGCACTATTTACAATAGCCAGGACCTGGAAGCAACCTAAATGTCCGTCGACAGATGAATAGATAAAGAAGATGTGGTTCATATATACAATGGAATATTACTCAACCATAAAAAGGAACGAATTTGGGTCATTTGTAGAGATGTGGATGGACCTAGAGTCTGTCATATAGAGTGAAGTAAGTCAAAAAGAGAAACACAAATATCATATATTAACACATATGTGTGGAATTTGATAAAATTGGTCTAGATGTCTTATTTCCAAAGCATAAATAGAGACACAGATGTAGAGAACGGACGTGTGGACCCGGGACGGGAATGAGGGTGGGATGTATTGGGAGATTGGGGTTGACATATATATACACTACCATGCATAAAATAGATAGCAAGTTGGAACATGCTGTAAAGCACAGAGAGCTCAGCTCCATGCTCTTTGGTGACCTAAGGGTGGGATGGGGGTTGGTAAGAGGGTGATCTAACTGGGAGGGGATATATGTATGCATATAGCCGATTCATTTTGTTGTACAGCAGAAACGAACACAACATTGTGAATCAACTATACCCCAATAAAAAAATGAAAAATAACAATATTTTTGGTAAAGATATAGAGTAATTTTATCCTTGTACACTGCAGGTGAGAATGTCAAATGGCACAAGTGCTGTAGATAACAGTTTACAGGTTTTTCCGAAATTTAAACACAAAATTGCAGTATAAACCAGGAATTCCACTCATATATATATATATATAGATATACATACATATATATATGTGTGTATGTGTGTGTGTGTGTGTGTGTGTATACATGCACACAAAAGAAATGAAAACAGAGACTCAACTGATCTATGTGTATTTTTATGACAGTACCACACTGTATAGATTACTTTAGCTTTGTAGTATAGTCTGAAGTCAGTGAGCATGATTCCTCCAGCTCTGTCCTTCTTTCTCAAGATTGTTTTGGCTATTTGGGGTCTTTTCTGTTTTCATATAAATTTTAATTTTTTTTGTTCTGTTTCTGCAGAAAATGCCATTGGTATTTTGATAGGAATTGCATTGAATCTGTAGATTGCATTGGGTTGTATGGCCTTTCTAGTAATATTAATTCTTCCAATTCAAGAAGACAGTATCTCTTTTTATCTGTTTGTGTTGTCTTCAGTTTCTTTCATTAGTGTCTTATAGTTTTCTGAGTACAGGTTTTTTACTCGTTAGGTAGATTTATTCCTATATTTTTTATTTTTTTGAAGCTATGGTGAATGGGATTGTTTCCTTAATTTCTCTTTCTGAAAGTTCATTTTAATGTACAAAGATGCAACAGATTTCTGTATAATAATTTTCTCTTTCTGATAGTTAATCATTAGTGTATAATAATTCAACAGATTTCTGTATATTAATTTCTGTATCCTGCAACTTTACTGAATTCGTTGATACACTCTAGTAGTTTTCTGATGGCCTCCTTAGGATTTTTTTTGTGTAGTGTTATGTCATCTAGAAACAGTGACAGTTTTCTTTCTTCTTTTCCAATTTGGATTCCTTTTATTTCTTTTTCTTCTCTGATTGCTGTGGTTAGGACTTCCAAAACTATGTTGAATAAAAAAAGGTGACAGTGGGCAGCATTGTCTTGTTCCCTATCTTACAGGAAATGCTTTCAGTTTTTCACAATTGAGTATGATGTTAGCTGTGGGTTTGTCATATATGGCTTTTATCATGTTGAGTTATATTCCCTCTATGCCCAGTTTCTGGAGTGTCTTTAATCATAAATGAATGTTGAATGTCATCAAAACCTTTTTCTGCATCCACTGAGAAGATCATATTGTTTTTATTCTTCAGTTTGTGAATGTGGTGTATCACCTTGATTGATTTGTAGGAACTGAAAAATCCTTGCATACCTGGGATAAATCCCACTCATCATGATGTATGATACTTTTAATGCATTGATGGATTTGGTTTGCTAATATTTTGTTGTGGATTTTTGTGCCTGTGTTCATCAGTGATATTTGTCTGTAGTTTTCTCTTTTTTTTTGATATCTTTTCTTGGTTTTGGTATAAACATGATGCTGGCCTCATAGAATGAGTTCAGAAGTGATGTATGTATGGCCATTGCTGCTCACTTTTGTTTACCATTTGAATGGAAGATCCTTTTCCCCCCATCAGTTCACTTTCAGCCAATATGTGTCCTTAAATGTAATGTGCACCTCTTTTATAAAGCATACAGTTGAATCTAAATTTTTATTCTACTCATCCATTCTATATCCTTTGATTAATGATTTTAATATGTTTATGCTGAAAGTAATTATTGATAGGGAAATACTTAATATCACTATAGTGTTAATTATTCTCTGTAAATCTTGTGTTTCACTGTTCCTCTTTTCATTTCTTGCTTTTTTCCTTTTTAGTGTCATTGTTTTTTTGGTAGTGTTATGTTTTGATCCCTTTACCTTTTTTGTGTAACTTATTCAGGTATTTTCTTTGTGGTTAGCATATAATTTATATATCTTATAGTTACAATAGTCTATTTTAAGCTGATAACTTTAATCACATACACTCTATGACTTTATGTTATTCACGTCACATTTTACATCTTTTTGTATTGTGTACCATTAACAAGTTTTGATATTTACATTTATTCCTAATACATTTTTCTTTTAACTTTTATATTTAAAAGTTATTAACACACAACAAATACAGTGTTATGGAATTCTATATTTGTCTATATGCTTACCTTTACCAGTGACTTTTAGATTCTCATATGCTTTCATGTTGCTACTTAGAATCATTTTGTTTTAAATTGAAGAATATGCTTTTGCATTTTTTGGTGAGTCAGGTGTAGTGGGTAATCAACTCTATCTGCTTTTGTTTGCCTGAAAAATTTTTTATCTCTCCTTCGATTTTCAGTATGGTTTTTCCAGGTATAATATTTTGTTTAGCAGTTTTTTTCTTTTAGCATTTTGAATATATCATACCATTTTCTTGTATCCTTCAAGGTTTCTTCTGAGAAATCCACTGATAGTCATATGGGGGCTCCCTTGATGTGGTAAGTTGCTTTTCTCTTACTGATTTCAAAATTCTCTTATTTTTTCTTTTAATTTTTAAATTATTTTATTTTTTAAAATTTTGTAAGAGTATAGTTGATTTACAATGTTGTGTTAGTTTCAGGTGTAGAAAATATTTGTGAACAAAACAACTGACAAGGGATTAATCTCCAAAATATACAAACATCTCATGCAGCTCAATATCAAAAAAACCCCAAACAACTCAATCAAAAAAAAAGGCAAAAAATCTAAATAGACATTTCTCCAAAGAAGACATATAGATGGCTAAAAAGCACAAGAAAAGATTCTCAACATAACTAATTATTAGAAAACTGCAAATCAAATCTACAATGAGGTATCACCTCACACCAGTCAGAATGGCCATCAACAAAAAATGTACAAACAATAAATGCTGGAGAGGGTGTGGAGAAAAGGGAGTGCTCCTAAACTGTTGGTGGGAATGTAAAGTGGTACAGCCACTATGGAGAGCAGTATGGAAGTTCCCTTAAAAACTAAAAATAGAACTACCATATGACCCAGCAATCCCACTACTGAGCATATACCCAGAGAAAACCATAATTTGAAAAGATACATGCACCCCATGTTCATGGCAGCACTATTTACAGTAGCCAGGACATGGAAGCAACCTACATTTCCATCGACACATGAATGGATAGAGATGTGGTACATATGTACAATGGAATATTACCCAGCCATTAAAATAGTGAAATAATGCCATTTGCAGCAACATGGATGGACCTAGAAAACTCTCTTATTTGATTTTTGATGAATTATTATATGTCTCAGTGCAGTCTTCTTTGGGTTCACCCTATTTGAATTATTTGTGTTTCATGAATCTGGATGTACATTTACCTCATATTTGGGAAGATTTCAGCCATTATTTCTTTTAATAAGCTTTTCACCCCTTCTTCTCCTTCTGGGTCTCCCATAATTCATACATTGATTCCCTTGCTGGTTTCTGATAAGCCCCTTAGGCTTTATTCACTCTTTTTCATTCCTTTTGCTGTTGTTTTTCCTCTGCCTAGATCATTTCAAATGACCTCTATTCAAGTTCACTAATTCTTTCTTCTGCTTGATCAAGGTTTCTCTTGAAATTCTCTATTCATTTTTATTTCATTCAGTTCTATTCTTCAGTTCCAGAATTCTGTTTTGTTTCTTTCAACTGTTTTTATCTCTTTGTAATTATTCTCATTTGTTCATGAGAATAAATTCTCATTTGTATGTTCATGAGAATAAATTTTTCTGATTTTGTTTAGTGGTCTCTCTGTGTCCTCTTGTAACTCATTGAGCTTCCTTAAGATGATTTAAAGAAATTCTTTCTCTGATAATTCATAGATATCCATTTCTTTAAAGTTGGTTACTGGAGGTTTATATTCTTCCTTTTTGTTTTGTCATATTTCCCTGATTTTTTGTGTTGGTGTCAATACATGATAAAGAAACAAGCAGTTCTCCCAGTTTTTATGGACTGGCTTGACATAGAAAGAATCAGCCCAGCTAGAGATGCTGGGAGACTCTGAAACCAATGTTTTGTTTTTTTTTTTTTTCGCTGCGCTGGGTCTTCCTATCTGCATATGGGCTTTCTCTAGATGTGGTTAGTGAGGGCTACTCTTCATTGTGGTGCACAGGCTACTCATTGCAGTGGCTTCTCTTGTTGTGGAGCACAGGCTCTAGGCATGCGGGCTCAGTTGTTGTGGTGCACGGGCTTAGTTGCTCCACAGCATGTGGGATCTTCACAGAACAGGGCTCGAACCCATGTCCCCTGCATTGACAGGTGGATTCTTATCCACTGCACCACCAGGGGAGTCCTCTCAAACCATAGTGATGGATGTGCATAATTAATTTATTTTCAGTACTAATGTAAATGTGATTTTTCCAAATAAGTAAATTTATTTATTTGAAAATTATACATCTCACTATAGCAATATTATATACACTATTAATACATATACAAGTAAAGTTTTTTAAGAATGAAATAAAAATAAATAAAATTAGAAGTTCTAATAGTTTTCTTACCTACCCCAGTAAATCATCTTGCACACCATGGAATCCTCAATCAGCATGAGTTGAGGATCAGAACACCTGGGAAGGTTTTTCAAATGGCTCCTACCCAGGCCCTACCAGGACATTCTGAATCAGAACTTCTGAGGGTGGAAACCTGGCAAGGATATTTTGAAAAAGTTTCCCTGCTGATTCCCATGCACACCTCTGGTTAAGAAATACAGGTCTACAGATTTAAAAATTAGAGGCCTTAAAAACCTGTAACTAGTAGTCAAATGGCTACTCTGAGTTGCAAAGGGCAGACAATTCATACAGGGAAATTTATAGCTTGATTAAATATCTGGATTATCACAGACCTCAAAACACTTTTTTCTTTCCTCAACTCCATATATTTCTTCCTCCATATCTGCCCTCTCCCTTCACTTTTTATTATAATTTTAACTTTTCTATTATAGACAGTAGGCATTCATTTTGAAAAGAAAGATAAGCAAAAAGAAGAAAATGAAAACTCATCTAGAATCCTACCATTACAAGATAACACTTAAATTTTTATTTAGAGCCTCCCAGATATTTATGCCAACATACATTTAAGAGGGGAATGATATTGTACACACTGTTTTTAACCAGACATTTTTTCACTTGGTAATTATATTTTTTATATAACAATAATAAGAGTAACAGTGATGAGACAGCTGGTGCATGTAAATATGTTTTAAATTGCATATTTCATTTGTTCATTGCCCATTATAGAAAAGCAGTTGTCTTTTGTATATCAACTTTATATCCTGCATGCTTGATATACAGATAGTCTCTGACTTTTATGATGTTTTGACATACAATTTTTTTGACTTTACAATGGTGCAAAAGTGATATGTATTCTGTAGAAACAATACTTTGAGTTGTGAATTTTGATCTTTTCCTGTTCTAGTGATATGCCGTATGATACTCTCTTGTAATGCTGGGCACTGGCAATGAACCATAGCTCACAGTCAGCAATGTGATCACGAGAGTAAGCAACTGATACAATTACAGTCTTTTCTGTATCTGTAGAGACATTTTTTTTAACTTTCAATACAGTATTTGGTAAATCACATGAGATACTAAACATTTTATTATAAAATAAGCTTTGTGTTAAATGATTTTGCCCAAAGGTAGGATATTGTAAGTGTTCTGAGTATGTTTAAGGTAGGCTAGGCTAAGCTATGATTTTTGGCAGGTTAAGTGTATTAAATGCACATTTGACTTGCAATATTTTCAACTTAGGATGGGTTTATCAGGATATAACCCCATTGTAAGTCAAGGGAGATCTATAATTGCTTATACGTTCCAGGAGTGTTATTGGTTGATTCCTTCAGGTTTTTGACACAGATGATTATGTCATCTACAAAATAAAACAGTATTATTACTTCCTTCTCAATTGGTATACACTTTCTTCCTTTTTCTTGTCTTACTGAATTAGCTAAGGTTTCCAGTACAATGGTGAAAAGCAGTAGTGAGAAGTAACACCCTTTATTTATTTATTTATTTTCATCTTTATTTGAGTATAATTACTTTACAATGGTGTGTTAGTTTCTGCTTTATAAGAAAGTGAATCATCTATACATATACATATATCCCCAAACTTCCTCCCTCTGGTGTCTCCTTCTGACCCTCCCTATCCCACTCTTCTAGATGTACAGAAAGCACGGAGCTGATCTCCCTGTGCTATACGGCTGCTTCCCACTAGCTACCTATTGTACATTTGGTAGTGTATATATGTCCTTGCCTCTCTCTCACTTCGTCCCAGCTTACCCTTCCCACTCCCCGTGTTCTCAAGTCCATTCTCTAGAAGCAATATTCTTGCCTTATTCCTGATCTTAGTGGGAAAGTTTGGAGTTCCATACTTTTACATATGATGTTAGATGTAGTTTTTCTTGTAGATAGTATTTATCAAATTGAGGAAGTTCCTCTATTCTTAGATTGCTGAAAGTCTTTATTATGGATGAATGTTGGATTTTTTCAAATCCTTTATCTGCACTTATTGACATGATTGTGTGATTTTTCTTCTTAACATATTGATATGTTTGGTCATATTATTGAGTTTTGAATGTTGAAACAGTCTCTCATACCTGCAAAAAATCCCACTAGATAGTGGTGCATAATTATTTTTATACATTGTTGGATTTGATTTGCTAATACCTGGTTGAGAATTTTTACATCTATGTTCCTTAGAAATAGTTTTCTCTAGTTTTCTTATAATGTCTTTGTTCAATTTTGATATAAAGATAATACTGGCCTTTTAGAATAAGTTAAGTATGCCTCTGCATCTCTATTAAAAAAAAGATTGTAGATAATTTGTATAATTTATTCTTTAAATGTTTGGTTGAATTCACCAATGAATCCAACTGGGCCTGGTCTTTTCTGTTTCGAAAAGTTGTTCATTATTGATTTAATGTCTTTAATAGATGTAGGCATATTCAAATTTTCTATTTGATTCTATGTGAGTTTAGGAAGGTTGTGTTTTTCAAGAAATTGGTCCATTTCATCCATGTTATCAAATTTGTAAGTTTAGAGTTGTTCCTAATATTCCAATATTATCTTTTTCTTGTTCTTTGGCTCTGTAGTGATTTTCCTTCCGTGATTTCTAATTTAATAACATATATTTTTTCTCAGTTAACTTTGTCGAGAGGCATTTCAATTTTATTCATCTTTCAAAGAAGAAGCTTTTAGTTTTATTGATTTTGTTTACTGATTTGCTGTTTTAAATTTTATTGATTTCTGCTCACATTTGTTCTTTCTTTTCTTCTTCTTACTTTGGATTTAATTTGCTCTTCTTTTTTAATTTCCTAAATAAAAGCTTAGATTATTTATTTTAGACTTTCTTCTTTCCTGATATATTCATTCAGTACTGTAATTTTTCACTAGATATTGCATTTGCTACATCTTACAAATTTTAATAGGTTGTATTTTTTATTTTCATTTAGTTCAATATATTTTAAAATTTCTCTTGAGAGTTTTTCTTTGACCTATGTTTAATTTAGAAGTGTGTTTTTAAATCTCCAAGTATTTGAGATTTTTCCATCTATCTTTCTGTTATTAATTTCTAGTTTAATTCCATTGTGGTCTGAGATCAGACATTGCATTATTTCTATTGTTTGAAACTGTTAAGTTTTGTTATATGGCACAGAATGAGTTCTCTCTTGGTTAGTGTTCCATGTGAGCTTGAGAAGAATGTGTAATCTGCTGTTGTTGGGTAGTTTATAGATGTCAATTTTATCCAGTTGATTGATGATGCTGTTAAACTCAACTATATCTTTACTGACTTTCTGCCTCCTGTATCAGCCCATTTCTGATAGAGGGGTGTTAAAGTTCTCAACTACAATAGTGGATTCATCTATTTCTCCTTGTAGTCCTAATATTTTTTGCCTCACATATTTTGACACTCTTTTGTTAGGTTCATACACATTAAGAATTATTATGTCTGGGGGCTTCCCTGGTGGTGCAATGTTTAAGAATCTGCCTGCCAATGCAGGGGACTTGGGTTTGAGCCCTGGTCTGGGAAGATCCCATATGCTGTGGAGCAACTAAGCCAGTGCGCCACAACTACTGAGCCTGCACTCTAGAGCCTGGGAGCCACAACTACTAAGCCCGTGTGCTACAACTACTGAAACCTGCGTGCCTAGAGCCTGTGCTCAGCAACAAGAGAAGCCTCTGCAATGAGAAGCCTGTGCACTGCAACAAAGAGTAACCCCCACTCGCCGCAACTAGAGAAAACCTGCACACAGCAACAAAGACCCAATTGAACCAAAAATAAATTAATTAAATAAATACATTTTTTTTTAAAAAGAATTATTATGTCTTCTTGGAGTATTGAACCTTTTTTTCAGTATTTAATGCCCTTCTTTATCCCTGATAACATTCTTTGTTCTGAAGTCTTCTCTGTCTTATATTAATATCGTTATTCCAACTTTCTTTTGATTAGTGCCAGAATGAAGTACCATCCTTTTACTTTAATCAAGCTGTGACTTTATATTTAAAGTGGGTTTCTAGTAGACAACGTATAGTTGGCTTTTGTTTTTTTATCCACTCTTAAAATTCCTATCTTTTAATTAATGTATTTAGTCCATTGTCATTTAAAGTGATTTTTGATATAGTTGGATCAATATCTATGATATTTTTTGTTTGTTTTTAATTTAATTTTATTTATTTCTTTATACAGCAGGTTCTTATTAGTTATCAATTTTATACATATTAGTGTATATGCGTCAATCACAATCTCCCAATTACTAGAAGAAATTTGAAAAGAACTATAACAGATATGCTTACAAAGAATAAAAAATGAAATCAATAAAATGCTCTTAAAACCACAGAAGGCAGTAAAAGCGTGGATGAAAAACTAGGCACAAATAACAAGGGCAACATATTCTTTGTAATCATATCTGTTATACTTCTTTTCAAATTTCTTCTAGTAGTTCTCTCTCCTCTCTCTCTGTCTCTGTCTCTGTCTCTCTGTCTCTCTCTTTGTATATATATATGTGTGTGTGTGTGTGTGTGTGTGTGTATATATATATGTATATACAAGTATCGCCTCTCCAGTGTCCATTGATTGATGAATTGATAAAGAAAATACATTCCCAAGGAATATTCCATTTTTTGTATGTGTACACAAACACAGGAATATTATTCAGCCTTATAAAAGGAGGAAATCCTGCCACTTGCAACAACAGGGATGGACTTCAACGGCATTATGCTAAGTAAAATAATTCAGAAAGAGAAAGCGAGTACCATATGATCTCACTTACATGTGGAATCTAAAAAAAGAAATAAAAGGAACTGATAGGTACAGAGAACAAATTGGTGGCTGCCAGATGTGGAGGATGGTGTGGGGAATGCGGGGTGAAATGTGTGGAGGTAGTCAAAATGTACAAACTTCTAGTTCTAAAATAACAAAGTCCTGGGTATGTAATATACAACAGCATGGTGCCTATAGTTAATAATATTGTATTGTATATTTGCAAGTTGCTAAGACAGTAGATCTTAAAATTTTTCATCAAAAGAAAAAAAATTTGTAACTAAGTGTCATTATGGATGTTAACTAGACTTCTTGTGATAGTCATTTTGCAGTATATATCAAATCATTATGTTGCACACCTAAAACTAATATAATGTTATATGTCAATCATATCTCTATAAAAATATGTTGCTTCCCTTAAATTCTTTCTATTATCTACTTTTGGAATCTGCATAATTTCATTGGTTATATCTTCTAGTTGGCTCTTCTACTGTATCTGACATTTTGATTAACTCATCCAGTGGGTTTCTTTTTATCAATTCCTTGTTTTTTATGTCTAGACATTATTTCCCCCAATATGCTTTATTTGTGTGTATACTAATTTTGTTTACTCATTTTGGGAATTCCATTTATTATTTATATATTTACTATATAGTTATTTCATGTTCTGCATCCAATAATTCTAAAAAATGTAGTCCTGAGGGTATAAATGTGTGGAGTTTTTGCCTGAATGTTTTCGGTGATTTTTGTTGATAAATGCATATTCAATTATACTTTTATTTAACATCTTTATTGGAGTATAACTGTTTTACAATGGTTTGTTAGTTTCTGCTTTACAACAAAGTGAATCAGTTATACATATACATATGTTCCCATATCTCTTCCCTCTTGCATCTCCCTCCCTCCAACCCTCCCTATCCCACCCCTCAAGGTGGTCACAAACCACCTAGCTGATCTCCCTGTGCCATGCAGCTGCTTCCCACTAGTAATCCAACCTACGTTTGGTACTGTACATATGTTCATACCACTCTCTCACTTTGTCACAGCTTACCCTTCTTCCTCCCCATATCCTCAAGTCCATGCTCTAGTAGGTCTGTGTTTTATTGCCATGTTAATGGACACTTAGATTGCTTCCATGTCCTGGATATTGTAAACAGAGCTGCAATGAACATTTTGGTACATGACTCTTTTTGAATTATGGTTTTCTCAGGGTATATGCCCAGTAGTGGGATTGCTGGGTCATATAGTAGTTCTATTTGTAGATTTTAAGGAACCTCCATACTGTTCTCCATAGTGGATGTATCAATTTACATTCCCACCAGCAGTGCAAGAGTGTTCCCTTTTCTCCACACCCTCTACAGCATTTATTGTTTCTAGATTTTTTGATGATGGCCATTCTAACGGGTGTGAGATGATATCTCACTGCAGTTTTGATGTGTAGTTGTCTAATGATTATTGATGTTGAGCATTCTTTCATGTGTTTGTTGGCAATCTGTATATCTTCTTTGGAGAAATGTCTATTTAGGTCTTCTGCCCATTTTTGGATTGGGTTATTATTTTTTTCTTATTAAGCTGCATGGGTTACTTAAAAATTTTGGAGATTAATCCTTTGTCAGTTGCTTCATTTGCAACTATTTTCTCCCATTCTGAGGGTTATCTTTTAGTCTTCTTTATGGTATCCTTTGCTGTGCAAAAGCTTTTAAGTTTCATTAGGTCCCATGTGTTTATTTTTGTTTTTATTTCCATTTCTCTAGGAGTGTTCCATTGATCTGTATTTCTGTTTTTGTGCCAGTACCATACTCTCTTGATTAGTGTAGCTTTGTAGTATAGTCTGAAGTCAGGGAGCCTGCTTCCTCCCATTCAATATTTCATTCTCAAGATTGCTTTTGCTATTCGGGGTCTTTTGTGTTTCCATACAAATTGTGAAATTTTTTTTTCTAGTTCTGTGAGATGTGCCAGTGGTAATCTGATACGGATTGCATTGAATCTGTAGATTACTTTGTGCAGTGGAGTCATTTTCACAATGTTGATTCTTCCAATTCAAGAACATGGTATATCTCTCCATCTATTTGTATCATCTTTAATTTCTTTCATCAGTGTCTTATAATTTTAAGCATACAGGTCTTTTGTCTCTTTAGGTAGGTTTATTCCTAGATATTTTATTCTTTTTGTTGCAATGGTAAATGGGAGTGTTTTCTTAATTTGACTCTCAGATTTTTCATCATTACTGTATAAGAATGCCAGAGATTTCTGTGCATTAATTTTGTATCCTGATACTTTAACAAATTCATTGATTAGCTCTAGTAGTTTTCTGGTAGCATCCTTAGGATTCTCTATGTATAGTATCATGTCATCTGCAAACAGTGACGGCTTTACTACTTCTTTTCCGAATTGGATTCCTTTTATTTCTTTTTCTTCTCTGAATGCTGTGGCTAGAACTTCCAAAACTATGTTGAATAAGAGTGGTGAGAGTGGGCAACCTTGTCTTGTTCGTGATCTTAGTGGAAATGATTTCAATTTTTCACCATTGAGAATGATGCTGGCTGTGGGTTTGTCATATATGGCCTTTATTATGTTGAGAAAAGTTCCCTCTAAGCCTACTTTCTGCAGGGTTTTCATCATAAATGGGTGTTGAATTTTGTCAAAAGCTTTCTCTGTATCTATTGAGATGATCATATGGTTTTTCTCCTTCAGTCTGTTGATATGACGTATCACGTTGACTAATTTGCGTATACTGAAGAATCCTTGCATTCCTGAAATAAACCCCACTTGATCATGGTGTATGATCCTTTTAATGTGCTGTTGGATTCTGCTTGCCAGTATTTTGTTGAGGATTTTTGCATCTATGTTCATCAGTGATATTGGCCTGTAGTTTTCTTTCTTTGATTTCTTCCACGTTGTCTATTTTATTGGCATACAGTTGCTGGTAGCAATCTCTCATAATGTTTTGTATTTCTGCAGTGACAGTTGTTACTTCTCCTTTTTCATTTCTAATTCTATTGATTTGAGTCTTCTCCCTTTTTTTCTTGATTAGTCTGGCTAATGGTTTATCAATATTGTTTATCTTCTCAAAGAACCAGCTTTTAGTGGTATTGATCTTTCCTATCATTTCCTTCATTTCTATTTCATTTATTTCTGATCTGATCTTTATGACTTCTTTCCTTCTGCTAAATTTGGGGGTTTTTGTTCTTTTTTCTCTAATTGTTTTAGGTGCAAAGTTAGGTTGTTTATTCCAGATGTTTCCTGTTTCTTAAGGTAGGATTGTATTGCTATAAACTTCCCTCTTAGAACTGCTTCTGCTGCATCCCATAGGTTTTGGGCCATCGTGTCTCCCTTGTCCTTTGTTTCTAAGTATTTTTTGCTTTCCTCTTTGACTTCTTCAGTGATCACTTCGTTATTAAGTAGTGTATTGTTTAGCCTCCACGTGTTTGTATTTTTTACAGATCTTTTCCTGTAATTGATATCTAGTCTCATAGCATTGTTGTCGGAAAAGATACTTGATAAGATTTCAATTTTCTTAAATTTACCATGGCTTGATTTGAGACACAAGATATGATCTACCCTGGAGAATGTTCCATGAGCACTTGAGAATTATATGTATTTTGTGGTTTTTGGATGGAATGCCCTGTAAATATCAATTAAGTCCATCTTGTGTAATGTGTCATTTAAAGCTTGTGTTTCCTTATTTATTTTCATTTTGGATGATCTGTCCATTGGTGAAAGTGGGGTGTTAAAGTCCCCTACTATGATTGTGTTACTGTCGATTTCCCCTTTTATGGCTGTTAGTATTTGCCTTATGTATTGAGGTGCTCCTATGTTGGGTGCATAAATATTTACAATTGTTATATCTTCTTCATGGATCGATCCCTTGATCATTATATAGTGTCCTTCTTTGTCTCTTGTTATAGTTTTTACTTTAAAGTCTATTTTGTCTGATATGAGAATTGCTACTCCAGCTTTCTTCTGATTTCCATTTGCATGGAATATCTTTTTCCATCCCCTCGCTTTCAGTCTGTATGTGTCCCTAGGTCTGAAGTGGGTCTCTTGTAGACAGCATATATATGGGTCTTGTTTTTGTATCCATTCAGCCAGTCTGTGTCTTTTGGTGGGAGCATTTAATCCATTTACATTTAAGGTAATTATCTATATGTATGTTCTGATTACCATTTACTTAATTGTTTCGGGTTTGTTATTGTAGATCTTTTCCTTCTCTTGTGTTTCTTGCCTAGAGAAGTTCCTTTAGCATTTGTTGTAAAGCTGGTTTGGTGGTGCTGAACTCTCTCAGTTGCTTATCTGTAAAGTTTTTCATTTCTCCATCAAATCTGAATGAGATCCTTGCTGGGTAGAGTAATCTTGGTTGTAGGTTTTTCTCCTTCATCACTTTAAATAGGTTCTGCCCCTCCCTTCTGTTTTGCAGGTTTTCTGCTGAAAGATCAGATGTTAACCTTATAGTGATTACCTTGTGTGTTATTTGTTGTTTTTCCCTTGCTGCTTTTAATATGTTTTCTTTGTATTTAATTTTTGACAGTTTGATTATTATGTGTCTTGGCGTGTTTATCCTTGGGTTTATCCTGTATGGGACTCTCTGTGCTTCCTGGACTTGATTGACTATTTCCTTTCCTATATTAGGGAAGTTTTCAAATATAATCTCTTCAAATATTTTCTCAGTCCCTTTCTTTTTCTCTTCTTCTTCTGGGACCCCTATAATTCGAATGTTGGTGCATTTAATGTTGTTCCAGGGGTCTCTGAGACTGTCCTCAGTTCTTTTCATTCTTTTTTTAAATTCTGCTCTGCAGTAGTTATTTCCACTATTTTATCTTCTGTATAAATGTAACAGATACGGTCACTTTTCCATTCTTCTGCCTCAGTTATTCTGCTATTGATTCCATCTAGAGTATTTTTAATTTCTTTTATTGTGTTGCTCATCTTTGCTTGCTTACTCTTTATTTCTTCTAAGTCCTTGTTAAATGTTTCTTGCATTTTGTCTATTCTATTTCCCAAACTTGCGATCATCTTTATTATCATTATTCTGAATTCTTTTTCAGGTAGACCACCTATTTCCTCTTCATTTGTTAATTCTTGAGGGTTTTTACCTTGCTCTTTCATCTGCTGCATGTTTTTCTGTCTTTTCATTTTGCTTACTGTGTTTGGGGTCTCCTTTTTGCAGGCTGCAGGTTCGTAGTTCCCATTGTTTTTGGTGTTGATCCCCAGTGGCTAAAGTTGGTTCAGTGGGTTGAGTAGGTTTCCTGGTTGGGAGAACTAGTGCCTGTGTTCTGGTGGATGAGGCTGGATCTTGTCTTTCTGGTGGGCAGGTCCACGTCTGTGGTGTGTTTTGGGATGACGGTAGCCTCATTATTATTTTAAGCAGCCTCTCTGCTAATGGATGGGGCTGTAGTCCTATCTTCCTATTTGTTGGGCATAGGGTGTCCAGCACTGTAGGTTGCTTGTCGTTGAGTGAAGCTGGGTCTTGGTGTTGAGATGGAGATCTCTGGGAGATTTTTGCCATTTGATATTACGTGGAGCTGGGAGGTCTCTTGTGGACCAATGTCTTGAAGTTGGTTCTCCCACCTCAGAGACACAGCCCTGAGGCCAGGCTGGAGCGCCAAGAGCCTTTAATCCACATGGCTCAAAATAAAAGGGAGAAAAAATAGAAAGGAAAGAAAGAAATAAAGGCAGGAAGAAAGGAAGGAAGGAAGAAATGAAGGAAGGAAGCAAGAAAGGAAGGAAAGAAGGAAGGATGGAAGAGAGGAAGGAAGGAAGGAAGGGAGGAAGGAAGAAATGAAGGAAGGAAGCAAGAAAGGAAAGAAGGAAGGAAGAGAGGAAGGAAGG
>NC_041234.1:62689938-62697789 GCF_002837175.3 Physeter macrocephalus
GAAGGAAGGAAGTGAGGAAGGAAGGGAGGAAGGAAGGGAGGAAGGAAGGGATGAAGGAAGGAAGGAAGAAAGGAAGGAAGAAAGGAGGCAAGAAAGGAAGGAAGAAAGAAAGGATGAAAGGAAGAAAGAAAAGAAGATAAAATAAAGTAGGATAAAATAAAGTTATTAAAATAAAAAATAATTATTAAGAAGAAAAATTTTATTAAAAAAAGAAAAAAAAAGAGGCTCGCGTGACATTGCACCAGCCCGAGGTGCACCCCATGTTCTCCCAGTGAAGCTGTCCCTGGATCCAGGGACCCCGGCAGTGGCGGGCTGCACAGGCTCCCGGGAGGGGAGGTGTGGAGAGTGATGTGTGCTTGCACACAGTCCTCTTGGTGGTGGCAGCAGCAGCCCTAGCGTCCCATGCCCGTCTCTGTTGTCCGTGCTGATAGCCGCAGCTCGTGCCCGTTTCTGGAGCTCCTTTATGTGGTGTGCTTAATCCCCTCTCCTCTCGCCCCAGGAATCCAATAGGCAAGAAAATGTCTCTTGTCTCTTCGGCAGCTCTGCGCCCGTCTCTGGACCTCCTTTAAGCAGCGTGCTTAAACCCCTCTCCTCAGGCCCCAGGAAGCAAAGAGGGAAGAAAAGGTCTCTTCTCTCTTCGGCAGCTCCAGACTTCTCTCAGACTCCCTCCTGGCTAGCTCTGGGGCACTAACCCCTTCAGGCTGTGTTCACACCGCCAACCACAGTCCTCTCCCTGGGATCCGATTGAAGCCTGAGCCTCAGCTCCCAGCCCCTGCCCATCCCAGCAGGTGAGCAGACAAGCCACTCGCCCTGGTGAGTGTTGGTCGGCACCAATCCTCTGTGCGGGATTCTCTCCGCTTTGCACTCTGTACTCTGTTGTTGCACTCTCCTCTGTGGCACTGAAGCTCCCCCCTCCACCACCTTCAGTCTCTGCTTGTGAAGGGGCTTCTAGTGTGTGGAAACCTTTCCTCCTTCACAGCTCTCTCCCACTGGTGCAGGTCCCATCCCTATTCTTTTGTCTCTGTTTATTCTGTTTTCTTTTGCCCTACCCAGGTACGTGGGCTGTTTCTTGCCTTTTGGGAGGTCTGAGGTCTTCTGCCAGCATTCTGTAGGTGTTCTATAGGAGCAGTTCCACGTCTAGGTGTATTTCTGATGTATCTGTGGGGAGGAAGGTGATCTCCGCATCTTACTCTTCTGCCATCTTCTCTCTGCTCCCTCAGTTTTTCTTAATCTGTTAGAATTCCACATTGAGGAGATGATTTTATTCTCACTGGGCTACTGCGAAGTTGTGGGTGGTACAAATCTGGGACCACTTTAACTCCCTTTAAATCCCAGCTTTTGTTGGAGTCTTTTGATCAGTTTCCCAACACTGTCAATTAGTTTCTTTTTTATTTATTGAGATATGATTTACATATAATATTGTTTGTGTTTAAGGAGTATAATGTGTTGATTTGATACATTTATATACTGCAATATAATCACCACAGCATTACGTAACATATCTGTCATGTTGCATAATTATCATTTTTTTTTTCAGGTAAAGACATTTAAGATCTAGACTTGTAGCAAATTTGAAATATATAATACAGTATGCATTAGATCTCCAGACTTATTCATCTTCTAATTGCAAGTTTTTGCCCTTTGACCAACATCTCCTTAATTGACATACTCCCAAACCATGATAATCACCATTCTATTATTTTTCTATGAATTCAAAATTTTTAAATTTCACATATAAGTGATATCAGACAGTATTAGTCTATCTTGGTCTGATTTCTCTCACTTAGCAATACCCTCAGCATCCATCCATGTTGATGTAAATGGAAGAATTTCCTTCTTTCTCATGGTGACAAGATGAACACTATAAGGCTTTGATGAAAAAAATTGAAGAAGACTAAAACAAATGGAAAGATATCCTGTGTTTATGGATTGGAAGAATTAATGTTTTCAAAATGTCCATCCCACCCAAAGCCATCTATAGATTCAATGAAATCCCTATTAAAATTCCCATGTCATTTTTCACAGAAATAGAAAAAATATCCTAAAATTTGTATGTAATCACAAAAGACCCCAAATAGCTAAAACAAACCTGAGAAAGAAGAGCGAAGACAGAGACCTCACAGTTGTTGACTTCAAGCTATACTACAAAGCTATACTAATCAAGAGTATGGTACTGGAATAAAAATAAACACATAGACCAATGGAACAGAATAGAGAGCCCAGAAACAAACTTCAACATATATGGTCAACTAATAGTCAACAAGGAAATCAAGAACACTCTGTTGGGAAAGAATATTCTCTTGAATACATGGTGCTGAGTGACTAGATAACTATATGCAGACAAATGAATAGGATCCTTATCTTACACTGATCACAAAAATTAATTTGAAATGGATTAAAGACAAAAACACATGGTCTGAAAGTTAAATTCCTAGGAGAAAATATAGAGAAAAAGGTCCTTGACTTTGGTATCAGCTATAACTTTTTGGATATGACACCAAAAGAACAAAAAGCAAAATCAATAACTGGGACTAGATCACTCTAAAAACTTCTGTACCACGAAAGAAATAATTGACAATGTGAAAAGACAACTGATGGAATGGAGATAATGCTCGCAAATCATTCAGTTTCTTTATCACGCTATCACCTGTAGCACTGAATTGAATATCCACTCTCTGGGAAACACGACCTCTTGTGTTTTCTTGCTGCTCCTGCTTTGATTTGAGCTCAGTATGGCAGAGAGGGGTTATCTTGAAAGTTTTAGAAATCATCAGATATCAATTTACTAAATTAAAAAAAATTGAAATTAGAGAACCTTTAAGAATATATTTTTCCATGTTTCATAAAACACAAAACTTTTCTTGACTCAGTGTTTCTTGATTTTTTCTGGAAATGCTTCCATTTCTCCTCACTTATTCAAAAATAACAATTTTTCTTTTAATACTCTCTGCTTTTAATATATCTGTTCCTTTTCCATTCTTAATATTTGTATCATTTCTCTTTTTGTCTTCACTGGTTTTGACATATGTTTCCTTATTTTATAATTCATCCAAAGAACCAGCCTTTAGTGTCTTAATTATCTTTATTGTTTCTTGGTTTTCTAATTCATTAGGTTCTGCTCTTATTTATTTCCTTCTATTTTACATGCATTCTACCATTCTCATGTGTATATTATTGTGATGGTTCTATTATTTATTGACATGTATGTCACATATAACACACAGTCCTTACATTGCCTGTATCTTATAATCATAGGGGAAGCCCACTTTCTAAAGGTGTACTAGCCAATGATGTATCTGGGTTTTTTTTACTGTTGTTGTTGTTGTTTTTCAATATCTTAGGTTAAAAGCATAGCTCAGTAATTTTCAATAATTTTTCCTATTGTACGTATTCATTTAAAACTATAAATTTCCAGGGACTTCCCTGGCAGTCCAGTGATTAAGACTCCACACGTCCAATGCAGTGGGCTTGGGTTCAATCCCTGGTCAGGGAACTAAGATCCCCCATGCTGAGGGGTGCGGCCAAAAAAAAAATATGCATAGGTTTTCTTTCTTGGCTATTTTTTCCAGGAATTTTTTTAAATAAAATGCATTTTCTTAGAAAATATTTTAAAAATTTATTGCCTAGTACATGGTCAATTTTGCAAATATTCCATATGAAAAGAAAACCTATTTGTTATTTCCAAGGGTCACTACTTTGCCATTAAATTAAATTTTTAATTGTTTTGTTCAAATCATTTATATCTTCAGCAATGTTTTATTGACTGAATTATAAACAAATTTTGTTAAATAAGTCCAACTTTGTAGATTTTTATACAGTTTTTTTGTAACTCTGTCAAAGTTTTCTGCATGTATTTTGAGGTATTTTTGTGATTGTTTCGTATTCCTCTTGAATGGATCAATTTATCATGAATTAATTATCCTCTTTACCACTTTTTTTTTTTAACATCTTTATTGGAGTATAACTGTTTTACAATAGTGTGTTAGTTTCTCCTTTACAACAAAGTGAATCAGTTATACATATACATATGTTCCCATATCTCTTCCCACTTGCGTCTCCCTCCCTCCCACCCTCCCTATCCCACCCCTCTCATGGTCACAAAGCACAGAGGTGATCTCCCTGTGCTATGCGGCAGCTTCCCACTAGCTATCTAATTTACATTTGGTAGTGCATATATGGGGTCAGGTTTTTAAATTTAGATATAAGAAAGTTCAATATTCTATAAATAAGAATATCTTAAGTACTCATGAACATAACAAGAAGTATAATGTAGTGTCCAATTAATTGATTAGTAGTAAGGTCCTCTGTTCCCTTAAGAAACTATAATATAGTTAATTAAAGGAGATAACCAGAAAATACAAGTTAATGGTTCCTGAAATACATTGTCAATGGTTTCTGCCTACTGGCTTTAAGAACAACTGTTTATATCTAATATTCAACAAAATATTTTGCATCAAAATAATTATCTTACTTGTAACAAAAGCAGCTGGAGAAGATGATCATAGCAATTATGCAGACAGCCATAGAAATGAGCAAAGCCAGCCATCGAATGCTGCCATCGAAAAATGGACCTGATAATGGAAGTAAACAATGAAAAAGACATATTACCTTTCGATCACATCTTAAAAGGAAAAAATAACTTGTAGTGTTGAACTCTAGAAAGCTTGCTTATTGTTAAAACCAGAGAAAATATTTCACTGAGAATCATGATTGCACTTTTCTCTGCTAACCTACCTATAACAACAGGGGGCAGTGTAGGTTGTAAATACTGGTTACATAAGTTGGTCCGACAACATTCTATTGTCCGGCGTAGCTGGGCTTTTGGTGAATCCTAAAGGAAGAAAATTAGAAATAATCTGATACACGAAACTGATAATTAATTTTTAAAATATTCATAAAATACAGTTTCTAATTCAGTGAGTGAAAAGGACCTGCTAAGTTTGTGTGAAAGTGATTATTGAAAAATTTAAATCTATCGTGAAATAGTGTTGTAAAGACTCTAAAATGTTTTTTCTTAAGAAGAATGTATGTATGTGCATGGTGTGTTAGAACACTAGACTATAACTTAATTACAGATAAACAAAAGTTTATATATATTTTTCACCCAAAATTTGGCATATCTTAAGATATGACTATTCATTTGTTTTTAGTAAAAAAGTATTTAAAATCATGAGATCTTTTCCTAAAAAACATGGGTAATACATTTTATTACAGTGATAGACTAGCAGGGTAAATATGATCTCATAGTAGTATTGAGACTTAGTTGGATGAGACTTAAGATCTGACTAAAAAGTGGAGCGTGTCCTAGGCCAAAGAAATGACAGGTTAGAAAAGGTAGTCAAGTAGGCAGAAGATACAGTTGATTCTGCCTATAACAACTATGTTGAAACTAATGAACCTGGTATGGAAGCAAGTTGAAGTGTATGTGGTGAGGATAAGGGCAAAATATAGAAACAATATTTCTGAGAGTTTTTGGGAGACCACCAACCAGATATGTGTCCCTAATAGATCAGAAAATGAGCACAGGGAAAGACTGTAGTCATGGGAACAGATACCAAAAATTATATGTGAAGTTTTATTTGATTAAAAGTACAGTATTTGAGAAGTTCTTAACTTGAATGCTGACATTTCAGCACTACCTGGAAGAAGTGCCATTCCAGACCAAAACAGTAACAGAAAGGAATTGTCTGTCGTCATAGAAGTAGCAAGAATATAAGCAGAAATCAACCTTCTTATTCTTAAATATCAGATGGGTAGAAAGGAGAAACCCCGGTATAATCAGGTATTCCTTTAAAAATGTGAAAATGAGATTCCATAGGGGAATCTATATGGGATTCTATAAGGGACTTGAGATTATATAAGAGAAGGTAAGATGGGTCAAGAGTACTTGGAAACCTCCAAAAGCACAAGTTTTACATTTTAACTGAATTTTTAACTTTCTAACAATTTTTTTTACCTTTAA
This sequence comes from Physeter macrocephalus, assembly GCF_002837175.3. Lineage (NCBI taxonomy): Eukaryota > Metazoa > Chordata > Mammalia > Artiodactyla > Physeteridae > Physeter > Physeter macrocephalus. The sequence goes on from NC_041234.1 coordinate 62,695,901, forward strand.
ATGATCATAAAAAGAAAGAGAAAAGAGAGACATGTCAGAAGTTACACAGGTGACTCTGAAAAAAATATCCCAGATCTAGAGAAAACTTACATGAAGGATGGAATGAAGAGTATACAACTAAAGATGAATAAAAGAAGCGTGAAGCATCCAAGAATAGTCCCAGTATGGCTAAAGTTCAAAATGAGCTCAGCCTTGCAGGACAGAAAATGTAAAGAAAAATCAGGAAGGGGTTTTTGGCAGTGCTAGAAGAAAGACCACCAAGCAATGGATGTAGTATTGCCGACAAAATACCAGGTAATGGAGGACAAAGAAAACGAACACTTCCTTAACTCTCGTTTTGTTTCAGTCTTCTCTATCAAGGATGATTACAGGAATGAAGAAGGCAGACCAAACGCTAGTAAGTGGGATTGGTATCCCAGAAGTATGCAGAGACCCTACAATGTTTCTGTGTTCTGTCTGAATTCCCATCTTCTCAGCTAGGTGAATTACATCACAGGAAGTTGAGAGCACTTCGGAGAAGGCTGAAAGCGGTATGATTTAAAGATTTTAGAAACGAGGAGTGCTGTAAACCAGATAGCTAAATGTTACATTACTTTTAAAAGGGAAAGAAAGACTTTGCCAACAACAGATTGGGGGCAGCACAGTATTATGGAAACAAGGATTTGGGAATCAAATAGCTTAAATCACAGCTTTGCCATTTATTAACTTTGTGACCCTAAGCAATGAACTTACTTCTCTCTGGGCTTTAGTTTCCTCTGCTATAAGACGGAGGATAAAAAATATCTGCCTCATAGGGTAACTGGGAGAAAATGAGGTAAAATATACCAAGCACTTAGCATATTAAATGCAAATAGTAAATGTTAAATAAATTAATTCTTCTTCCTCTAGTGAATGTGACACAGATCCCAGTTGACATTCTAGAATAAGTCACAAATGCTTGTAATCTCCTGGAAGACTGACTCAATGTGGCTTCACTGAGAACAAGCAACATGAAACTCACATCTTTCTTATGTAGGTTAACTACTGCACACAGCCATGTGCAGACCAGGCACACTTCTCCTTGGGGAATCAACGCTTTTCCTGTGGCCCCTCCCTTTATTTCATAGGCCTCAAATTAGGTCTTACCTTGCACTGAAAATCAGATCCTTCATATTTCATACACCCTGAAGCCAATGTGGTTTCTCCTTGGTCATCTTCTTCTATGATGGCAAAGCAATGCCCATTAGTTCTAAAAGAAAAAAAGCCAAAAAACCAAAACCAACTTCACATTGGAAAGTACTAATTAAATCTTGGTATGAATGTGACCAGTTACTGATGGCTTTTAGTTCTGAATTAGAATTACATTCACATTTGACTTACTGGCAAAACCGTATGCGTTTTAAGGCAAGTGAAAATTGTCACATCTGAACTAAAACCTAAAGGTCTAATAAAAATCCTGTGTCAGGTAGAAAAGGATTTTCTATTAAACAAGTCCCACCAAATATGAAATACTATGTAACTTCTCTTTGCTAATCATAGTCATGTGATCACAGAAAGATGATTTATACAACTTTATAAAGTAAATAATCTTAACGTTTAAAAATATACTTAAAAATAACTTTGTCTCTTTTCATCCATAAGATTTTCAGTATTCCCATACTGTACACAATAATAAATAAAAACAAACTTTCCTGTGAAACATAAAAATAGATTCAATGACAAAGAAAAGTATATTTGGGAAGACCAGACTAAGATCCTGAGAGGCACTTTTTATTTAACATGATAGGAAAAGAGGGAGAACTTCTGAATAGCTGAATTTTCAAGAAATTTATATAAATGTATTTGTATTTAATAAAATGTTATCGGGGCTTCCCTGGTGGCGCAGTGGTTAAGAATCCGCCTGCCAATGC
>NC_041234.1:62698378-62699165 GCF_002837175.3 Physeter macrocephalus
GAAGAAAGGAAGAAAGAAAGGGAGAAGACAAAATAAAGTAGGATAAAATATAGTTATTAAACTGAAAAATAAAAAAATTAAAAAAATAATTATTAAGAAGAAAAATTTCTATTAAAAAAAGAAAAAAGAAAAAACAAAAAAACAAAAAAATGGGTTGGACTAACCCTAGGACAAATGGTGGAAACAAAGCTATACAGACAAAATCTCACACCGCAGCACACACATACACACTCACAAAAAGAAAAAAGGGGAAAATAATAGTATATCTTGCTCCCAAAGTCCACCTCCTCAACTTGGGATATTTTGCTCTCTATTCAGGTTTTCCACAGATACAGGGCACCTCAAGTTGATTGTGGAGCTTTAATCTGCTGCTTCTGAGGCTGCTGGGAAAAACCTCCCCCTCTCCTCTTTGTTCGCACAGCTCCTGGGGTTCAGCTTTGGACTTGGCCCCGCCTCTGCGTGTAGGTCGTCCGAGGGCGTCTGCCCTTCGCTCAGACAGGACGGGGTTAAAGGAGCAGCTGATTCAGGGGCTCTGGCACAGGCCGGGGGGAGGGAGGGGCACGGATGCGGGGCGAGCCTGCGGCGGCAGGGGCCGGCGTGACGCTGCACCGGCCCGAGGCGCGCCACGCGTTCTCCCGGGGAAGCTGTCCCTGGATCCCGTGACCCCGGCAGTGGCGGGCTGCACGAGCTCCCGGGAGGGGCGGTGTGGAGAGTGACCTGTGCTCGCACACAGGCCTCTTGGTGGCGGCAGCAGCAACCCTAGTGTCCCACGCCCGTCTCTGCTGTC
>NC_041234.1:62699765-62708266 GCF_002837175.3 Physeter macrocephalus
CTGTGCGGGGATCTCTCCGCTTTGCCCTCCGCACCCCGCTGCTGCGCTCTCCTCCGAGGCTCCGGAGCTTCCCCCTCCGCCACCCACAGTCTCCGCCCGTGAAGGGGCTTCTAGTGTGTGGGAACCTTTCTTCCTTCACGGCTCCCTCCCACTGGTGCGGGTCCTGTCCCTATTTTTTGTCTCTGTTTATTCTTTTTTCTTTTGCCTACCCAGGTAGGTGGGGGGTTTCTTGCCTTTTGTGAGGTCTGAGGTCTTCTGCCAGCGTTCGCTGGGTGTTCTATAGGAGAAGTTCCACGTGTAGCTGTATTTCTGATGTATCTGTGAGGAGGAAGGTGATCTCCGTGTCTTACTCTTCCGCCATCTTGCCTGCTAATCTCCCCTACCACTTTTTATATTTTTATTTTCTTTAACATTTATTTGTTTGTGTGTTAGTTGGGTTTCCTAGAACTGGAGGCTGTGATGTGCAAGGGGTTTACTGAAGGAGTTCTCTGAAAGAAGTAATGGAAGCAGGATTGGACAGCAGAAGAAGTAAGGCCAAATGCAATTTCAGGAAATGTATAGTTTTAGTCTATTCCCATGATGATTTCTGTAGTGTGGATTGCACCACAGAGTTTGCAATTTCTTGAAACAAGGGGTCTGAGCTTTTATAACTACACATTAACCAGTCACTGGCCAGGGATCACCCACGAGGCTAAGGACAAACCTCTGGAGAAGGGTGGAGGTGCGAGCTATTAGCAGCCAATGCTACAACAACTGGAATGCTCAACTTGGTACAGTGGATCAAGCAAAGACAGGAACAACTTTTGCAATAGTTTGATAACAATGCTGCCATAGCAGATGTCTTTTAGTTAGTAATTATCTCCTTGGTATATCTTTTCCTATCCATTTAATTCACCTTCTTTGCCACTTCATTATTGGTATATCTTTTGTTTATCATTGGAAAACTCAGTACAAAATAGTGACTAGGAGCATCATTTCTGAAGTTATACCACCTGAGTTTGAAACCACTTAGACAATTTAACAATTATAATAACCTGGGAAAAGTAATTAATATTTTAACCTCAGTTTCCTTCCTATAAAATATGGGTTATAGTAATACCTACTTAATAGTGTTTTTGTGGGAATTAAAAGACTAAATGTAAAGTATTTAGAAAATTATGGCTCACTATATGATAGTTATTATTTCTGTTTTTCTAGTTAAAAAATCTTAAAATTTTGCATACTCAACAAATTTTATAAAGTTAGTAAAAATCTTAATCTTCCTTAAATCTCACTAACTGATTTTCCTCCATCAGTTTCTATGTTTTTATTGTCTAGGATTTAGTTTCATCAAGCATTTTTCATTCCCAATATTATTCTTTATTACATTTAATTATTTTTATAGTCAGTGGCTATGTAAACTATTTTCATGTATAACTTTGTTTTCGCTCACCATTGTTCCTTGCATCCTAACATATCTTTTAGACCCAATTCCCACCTTACAGATGTATGCCATTTTACTTTCTCACTCCCATGTTCTTCTGCATCTTCCCCCTCCCCCTCTCTCTAATTATCTTTCTTGACATAATTATGGGTAGATTTCAGGCTTTGGTGGGAGAACACCTTTGTCTCCTTTCTCTGAGAAGTATTATTCCCATTGAAATGATTCACTCAGTGCCACCCTAATCCCTTCAAAGAATTTTTACAATGGGAGTGAAGGCCATATCATTGATTTGATTCTCATTGCAAAGATACCTTTTAATCATCTTAGAGCATTTCTCAGGTTTTACCCTTTGGGTTTGAGAAGTAGCTGTCTCTTCCAATACTATAAATACTTTGACTGTTCTTTAAAGTCCCTTTCATTTATGTTTTAAATTGGACTAGTTCATTTTTGAGTTTATCTCTTTTTTGTAATACCTTTGCAAATACAGCCAACAACAAGTAACACATGCTTTTAAAATTCTGTTTTCCAACCATTTCCTCTACAGTAACAATTTGACCAGGTACATGATTTGTCTTTCATGTTATTACAGGAAGACATTTACATGTTTTGCTACTGCATAACAGAGCTAACAACCTTTCTAGGCTCTGATTATAACTTATTTGCTGCCTACTGACCAACCAATAATCCAGTGCCAAATATTTTGAGCTTTTCTCAAGAAGATTCCCATAACTTCCATTTCAGTTTATTATGTTGCAATAATGAACAATCCTACAGTCCCATTGGCTTAAAACAAAAAAGGTTTTTTTTTTCTTTTTCACTTTACATTTTCATTGCAGTTGAATTGTGGCTCCTTTCTGGCCCCCACGGTGACAGAGTATCCATTAACTGGAGACTTATGGATAATCATAAAAAAAAAAAAACAGAAAGAAAGATAAAGTATGGCAAATTGAATACCAGTTCTTAATCTTCCACCAAAAGGTAATCACATTTAATTGCTTAAATCCAGTCATAAGGGCACATGTCAATCCAAATGGATTAATCCAATTTGATTGACCAACTCTCTGATATTAAAAATGAGATTTGATGTCATTTCACGAATTTGAGTTATGTGGTCCTGAAATATTATAGTCCTCGATTTCAAAGAACAGATTCTAAATTTATCCCTAGGTAGTAATTTTCTTGATATCCTTACACATCGGTGGTTTTCACTTGTCTGTATTTCACTGTCTTTTCATACTCCTCTTCTAATATTTCTACACACCACAACAGAGGAAATCTGTTAGCAAGCTAAGTATTATAAACCTTGTTTACAAGCAGGTAAAAGGAGCTACCTGAGGTGAGAAAATTCCTGCTCAACCATTTGATATCATTCCAAAGCAATGAAGAGTGGTGTAAAAGCAAGGAAGCAGGATTTTGCAATAGGAAAATTTTATATTTGCTTAATACCTTAGTTTTCTTATGCCAACTAAATAGGACTCAAACAAAAGACAGAGAGGAAACTTGCTCAAGCCTCATCCAACAGAGGGCAGACAGCAGAAGCAAGAAGAAATACAATCCTGCAGCCTGTGGAAAAAAAACCACATTCACAGAAAGTTAGAAAAGATGAAAAGGCAGAGGGCTATGTACCACATGAAGGAACAGGATAAAACTCCAGAAAAACAAACAGACAAAGTGGAGGTAGGCAACCTTCCATAAAAAGAATTCAGAAAAATGATAGTGAAGATGATCCAGCACCTAGGAAAAAGAATGGAGGCAAATATCGAGAAGATGCAAGAAATGTTTATCAAAGAACTAGAAGAATTAAAGAACAAACAAACAGAGATGAAAAATGCAATAACTGAAATGAAAAATACACTAGAAGGAATCAATAGCAGAATAACTGAGGCAGAAGTACGGATAAGTGACCTGGAACAGAATGGTGGAATTCACTGCTGCAGAACAGAATAAAGGAAAAAGGATGAAAAGAAATAAAGACAGCCTAAGAGACTTCTGGGACAACATTAAACATAACAACATTCACATTAGAGGGGTCCCAGAAGGAGAAGAGAGAGAGAAAGAACCTGAGAAAATATTTGAAAATAGTTGAAAACCTCCCTAATATGGGAAAGGAAAAAGCCACCCAAGTCCAGGAAGCACAGAGAGTCCCATACAGAATAAACCCAAGGAGAAACACACCGTGATGCGTAGTAATCAAATTCGCAAAAAATAAAGACAAAGAAAAATTATTGCAAGCAGCAAGGGAAAAATGACAAATAACATACGAGGGAACTCCTATAAGGTTAACAGCAGATACTCTACAAGGCAGAAGGGAGTGGCATGACATATTTAAAGTTATGAAAGGGAAGAACACACAAACAAGATTACACTACCCAGCAGGGATCACATTCAGATTCAAAGGAGAAATCAAAAGTTTAAAGACAAGCCAAAGCTAAGAGAATTCACCATCAGCAAACGAGCTCTACAACAAATGCTAACTTCTCTAAGTGGGAAACAGAAAAGAAATAAAGGACCTACCGTATGGAAACACAAAAGACCCTGAATATCCAAACAAACATGAGAAAGAAAAATGGAGCTGTAAGAATCAGGCTCCCTGACTTCAGACTATACTACAAAGCTACAGTAATCAAGAGAGTATGGTACTGGCACAAAAACAGAAATATAGATCAATGGAACAGGATAGAAAGCCCAGAGATAAACTCACGCACATATGGTCACCTTATCTTTGATAAAGGAGGCAAGAATATATAGTGGAGAAAAGACAGCCTCTTCAATAAGTGGTGCTGGGAAAACTGGACAGGTACATGTAAAAGTATGAAATTAGAACACTCCCTAACACCATACACAAAAATAAACTCAAAATGGGTTAAAGACCTAAATGTAAGGCCAGACACTATCAAACTCTTAGAGGAAAACATAGGCAGAACACTCTATGACATAAATCACAGCAAGATCCTTTTTGACCCATCTCCTAGAGAAATGGAAATAAAAACAAAAATAAACAAATGGGACCTAATGAATCTTAAAAGATTTGCACAACAAAGGAAACCATAAACAAGATGAAAAGACAAACCTCAGGATGGGAGAAAATATTTTCAAATGAAGCAACTGACAAAGGATTTATCTCCAAAACATAAAAGCAACTCATGAAGCTCAATATCAAAAAAACAAACAACCCCATCCAAAAATGGGAAAAGACCTAAAAAGACATTTCTCCAAAGAAGATATACAGACTGCCAACAAACACATGAAAAAAATGCTCAAAATCATTAATCATTAGAGAAATGCAAATCAAATTAAATTAGATATCACCTCACACCAATCAGAATGGCCATCATCAAAATATCTAAAAACAGGGCTTCCCTGGTGGTGCAGTGGTTGAGAGTACGCTTGCCAATGCAGAGGACACAGGTTCATGCCCTGCTCCGGGAAGATCCCACATGCCGCAGAGCGGCTAGGCCCATGAGACATGGCCACTGAGCCTGCACGTCTGGAGCCTGTGCTCTGCAATGGGAGAGGCCACAACAGTGAGAGGCCTGTGCACAGGAAAAAAAAAAAATCTAAAACAATAAATGCTGGAGAGAGTGTGGAGAAAAGGAAACTCTCTTGCACTGTTTGTGGGAATGTAAATTGATACAGCCACAATGGAAACACTATGGAGGTTCCTTAAAAAACTAAAATTAGGAGAGCTGGGAAGATGGTGCAAGAGTAAGATGCAGAGATCACCTTCCTCCCCACAGATACATCAGAAATACATCTACATGTGGAACTGCTCCTATAGAACACCCACTGAACACTGGCAGAAGACCTCAGACCTCCCAAAAGGCAAGAAAATCCCCACGTACCTGGGTAGGGCAAAAGAAAAAAGAATATACAGAGACAAAAGAATAGGGACAGGAACTGCACCAGTGGGAGGGAGCTGTGAAGGAGGAAAGGTTTCCACATGCTAGAAGCCCCTTCGCGGGCAGAGACTGTGGGTAGCAGAGAGCAGAATCTTTGGATCTGCAGAGGAGAGCACAGCAACAGGGGTGCGGAGGGAAAACGGAGAGTTTCTTGCACAGAGGATCAGTGCCGACCAGCACTCAACAGTCAGAGAGGCTTATCTGCTCACCAGCTGGAACAGGAGGGGGCTGGGAGCTGAGGCTCGTGCTTCAGTCAGATCACGGGGAGAGGACTGGCAGCTCGAACACAGCCTGAAGGGGTTAGCACACCATGGCTAGCAGAGAGTGAGTCCGGGAAAAAGTCTGGACCTGACGAAGAGGCAACAGACTTTTTCTTCCCTTTTTGTTTCCTGGTGTGCGAGGAGAGGGGATTAAGAACACTGCTTAAAGGAGCTCCAGGGACGGGCGCGAGCCACGGCTATCAGTGCGGACCCCAGAGTCGGGCATGAGATGCTAAGGATGCTGCTGCCACCACCAAGAAGCCTGTGTGCAAGCACAGGTCACTATCCACAACTCCCCTCCCAGGAGCCTGTGCAGCCCACCTCTACCAGGGTCCCGTGATCCAGGGACAACTTCCCCGGGAGAGCACACAGCGTGCCTCAGACTGGTGCAACGTCACGTTGGCCTCTGCTGCCGCAGGCTCGCGCCACACTCCGTTCCCCTCCCTCCCCCCGGCCTGAGTGAGCCAGAGCCGCCGAATCAGCTGCTCTTTTAACCCCGTTCTGTCTGAGTGAAGAACAGACACCCTCTGGTGACCTATACTCAGAGACAGGGCCAAATCCAAAGCTGAACCTGGGAGCTGTGCGAAAAATGAAGAGAAAGATAAATTTCTCCCAGCAGCCTCAGTAGCAGTGGATTAAATCTCCACAATCAACTTGATGTACCCTGCATCAGTGGAAAATCTGAATAGACAACAAATCATCCCAGATTGAGGAGGTGAACTTTGAGAGCAAGACATATTATTTTTTCCCCTTTCCCTCTTTTTGTGAGTATTTATGTGTACGCTTCTGTGTGAGATTTCATCTGTATAGCTTTGCTTTCATCATTTGCCCTAGGGTTCTGTCCATCCGTTCTTTTTGTTGTTGTTGTTTATTTTCATTTTTTACATAAATTTTTTTTTCTTCATAAATATTTTTTATTTTAATAACTTTAATTTATTTCATCCTCTTTCTTTCTTTCCTTCTTTCTACATTTTCTCCCTTTTATTATGAGTCATGTGGGTGAAAGGCTCTTGGTTCTCCAGCCGAGAGTCAGTGCTATGCCTCTAAGGTGGGAGAGCAAACTTCAGGACACTGGTCCACAAGAGACATCCAAGCTCCACGTAATATCAAATGGTGAATATCTCCCAGAGATCTCCATCTCAACACCAACACGCAGATTCACTCAATGACCAACAAGCTACAGTGCTGGACACCCTATGGCAAACAACTGGCAAGACAGGAACACAATCCCACCCATTAGCAGAGAGGCTGCCTAAAATCATAATAATACCATAGACACCCCAAAACACACCACCAGACGTGGACCTGCCCACCAGAAAGAGAAGATCCAGCAACATCCACCAGAACACAAGCTGTAGTCCTCACCACCAGGAAGCCTACACAACCCACTGAACCAAATTTAGCCGCTGGGGACAGACACCAAAAACAACGGGAACTACGATCCTGCAGCCTGCAAAAAGGAGACCCCAAACACAGTAAGATAAGCAAAACGGGAAGACAGAAAAACACACAGCAGATGAAGGAGCAAGGTAAAAACTCACCAGACATAACAAACGAAGAGGAAATAGGCAGTCTACCTGAAAAAGAATTCAGAATAATGATAGTAAAGATGATCCAAAATCTTGGAAATAGAATAGACAAAATGCAAGAAACTTTTAACAAGGACCTAGAAGAACTAAAGAGGAAACAAGCAACAATGAACAACACAATAAATGAAATTTAAAGTACACTAGATGTGATCGATAGAAGAATAACTGAGGCAGAAGAACGGATAAGTGACCCAGAAGATAAAATAGTGGAAATAATTACTGCAGAGCAGAATAAAGAAAAAAGAATGAAAAGAACTGAGGACAGTCTCAAAACTTCAGGGACAACATTAAACGCACCAACATTCGAATTATAGGGGTCCCAGAAGAAGAAGAGAAAAAGAAAATTTTGGAGAAAATATTTAAAGAGATTATAGTTTAAAAATTCCCTAATATAGAAAAAGAAATAGTTAATCAAGACCAGGAAGCACAGAGAGTCCCATACAGGATAAATCCAAGGAGAAATATGCCAAGCCACATATTAATCAAATTGTCATAAATTAAATACAAAGAAAACATTTTAAAAGCAGCAAGGGATAAACAACATATGACACTCAAGGGAATCCCCATAAGGTTAACAGCTGATCTTTCAGCAGAAACTATGCAAGCCAAAAGGGAGTGGCAGGACATATTTAAAGTGATTAAGGAGAAAAACCTACAACCAAGATTATTCTACCCAGCAAGGATCTCATTCAGATTTGAAGGAGGAATTAAAATCTTTGCAGACAAGCAAAAGCTGAGAGAGTTCAGCAGCACCAAAGCAGCTTTACAACAAATGCTAAAGGAACTTCTCTAGGCAGGAAACACAAGAGAAGGAAAAGACCTACAATAACAAACACAAAACAATTAAGAAAATGGGAATAGGAAATAAATATTGTTAATTACCTTAAATGAAGTGGATTAAATGCTCCCAACAAAAGACACAGACTGGCTGAATGGATACAAAAACAAGACCCATATATATGCTGTCTACAGGAGACCCACTTTAGACCTAGGGACACATACAGACTGAAAGTGAGGGGATGGAAAAAGATATCCCATGCACATGGAAATCAAAAGAAAGTTGGAATAACAATTCTCATATCAGAAAAATAGACTTTAAAATAAACACTGCTATAAGAGACAAAGAAGGACACTACATAATGATTAAGGGATCGAACCAAGAAGAAGATATAACGATTATAAATATTTATGCACTCAATATAGTATCACCTCAATACATAAGGCAAAACTAACCATAAAAGGGGAAATCGACAGTAACACATTAATAATAGGGGACTTTAACACCCCACTTTCACCAATGGACAGATCATCCAAAATGAAAATAAATAAG
>NC_041234.1:62708276-62710735 GCF_002837175.3 Physeter macrocephalus
AGAATACACATTTTTCTCAAGTGCTCATAAAACATTCTCCAGGATAGATCATATCTTGGGTCACAAATCAAGCCTTGGTAAATTTAAGAAAATTGAAATTATATCAAGTACCTTTTCCGACTACAACACTATGACACTAGATATCATTTACAAGAAAAATCTGTATAAAATACAAACACATGGAGGCTAAACAATACACTAGTTAATAACGGAGTGATCACTGAAGAAATCAAAGAGGAAATCAGAAACTACCTAGAAACAAATGACAATGGAGACATGATGAACAAAAACCTATGGGATGCAGCAAAAGCAGTTGTAAGAGTAAAGTTTATAGCAATGCAATCCTACCTTAACAAACAGGAAACATCACGAATAAACAACCTAAACTTGAAGCTAAAACAATTAGAGAAAGAAAAACGAAAAATCCCCAAATTTAGCAGCAAGAAAGAAATCATAAAGATCAGATCAGAAATAAATGGAAAAGAAATGGAGGAAATGACAGGAAAGATCAATAAAACTAAAAGCAGGTTCTTTGAGAAGACAAAAAAAATTGATAAACCATTAGCCAGACTCATCAAGAAAAAAATGGAGAAGACTCAAATCATAGAAATAGAAATAAAAAAGGAGAAGTAACAACTGACACTGCAGAAATTCAAAAGATCATGAGAGATTACTACAAGCAACTCTATGCCAATAAAATGGTAAACCTGGAAAAATGGACATAGTCTTAGAAATGCACAACCTGCCAAGACTGAAGCAGGAAGAAATAGAAAATATGAACAGACCAATCACAAACACTGAAATTGAAACTGTGATTAAATATCTTCCAACAAACAAAAGCCCAGGACCAGATGGCTTCACAGGCGCATTCTATCAGACATTTAGAGAAGAGCTAACACCTATCCTTCTCAAATGCTTCCAAAATATAGCACAGTGAGGAACACTCCCAAATTAATTCTACGAAGCCACCATCACCGTGATACCAAAACCAGACAAAGATGTCACAAAGAAAGAATACCACAGGCCAATATCACTGAGGAACATAGATGCAAAAATCCTCAACAAAATACTAGCAAATAGAATCCAACAGCACATTAAAAGGATCATACACCATGATCAAGTGGGGTTTATTCCAGGAATGCCAGGATTATTCAATATAGGCAAATCAATCAATGTGTTACACCATACTAACAATTGAAGGGAAAACCCATATGATCATCCCAATAGATGCAGAAAAACTTTCGACAAAATTCAACACCCATTTATCATAAAAACCCTCCAGAAAGTAGGCATAGAGGGAACTTTCCTCAATATAATAAAGGCAATATATGACAAACCCACAGCCAATGTCGTCCTAAATGGTGAAAAACTGAAACCATTTCCACTAAGATCAGGAACAAGACAAGGTTGCCCAATCTCACCACTCTTAATCAACATAGTTTTGGAAGTTTTAGCCACAGCAATCAGAGAAGAAAAATAAATAAAAGGGAGGTTGCCCAATCTCACCACTCTTAATCAACATAGTTTTGGAAGTTCTAGCCACAGCAATTAGAGAAGAAAAAGAAATAAAAGGAATCCAAATTGGAAAAGAAGAAGTAAAGCTGTCACTGTTTGTGGATGACATGATACTCTACATAGAGAATCCTAAAAATGTTATCAGAAAACTACTAGAGCTAATCAAAGAATTTGGTAAAGTAGCAGGATACAAAATTAATGCACAGAAATCTCTGGCATTCCTATACACAAATGATGAAAAATCTGAAAGTGAAATTAAGGAAACCCTCCCATTTACCATTGCAACAAAAAGAATAAAATATCTAGGAATAACCCTACCTAAGGAGGCAAAAGACCTGTATGCAGAAAACTCTAAGAATCTGATGAAAGAAATTAAAGATGATACAAACAAATGGAGAGATATACCATCTTCTTGGATTGGAAGAATCAACATTGTGAAAATGACTCTACTACTCAAAGCAATCTACAGATTCAGTGCAATCCCTATCAAACTACCAGTGGCATTTTTCACAGAACTAGAACAAAAAATTTCACAATTTGTATGGAAACACAAAAACCCCCAAAAAACCAAAGCAATCTTGAGAATGAAAAATGGAGATGAAGGAATCAGGCTCTCTGACTCTAGACTATACTACAAAGCTACAGTAATCAAGATAGTATGGTACTGACACAAAAACAGAAATTTAGATCAATGGAATAGGATAGAAAGCACAGATCTAAACCCATGCACATATGGTCACCTTATCTTTGATAAAGGAGGCAAGATTATATATAGTGGAGAAAAGAGAGCATCTTCAATAAGTGGTGCTGGGAAAACTGGACAGATACATGTAAAAGTATGAGATTAGAACACTCCCTAACACCAGACTGACAAATAAGCTCAAAATGGATTAAAGACCTAAATGTAAGGCCAGAAACTATCAAACTCTTAGAGGAAAACATAA
>NC_041234.1:62710925-62749581 GCF_002837175.3 Physeter macrocephalus
AGCTCATGCAGCTCAATATCAAAAAAACAAACAACCCAATGCAAAAATGGGCAGAAGACCTAAATAGACATTTCTTGAAAGAAGGTATACAGATTGCCAACAAACACATGAAAGAATGCTCAACATCATTAATCATTAGAGAAATGTAAATCAAAACTACAATGAGATATCATCTCACACCGGTCAGAATGGCCATCATTAAAAAATCTAGAAACAATAAATGCTGGAGATGGTGTTCAGAAAAGGGAACACTCTTGCACTGCTGGTGGGAATGTAAACTGATACAACCACTATGGAGTACAGTATGGAGGTTCCTTAAAATACTACAAATATAACTATACTACGACCCAGCAATTCCACTACTGGGCATACACCCTGAGAAAACCATAATTCAAAAAGTCATGGACCAAAATGTTCATTGCAGCTCTATTTACAATAGCCAGGACATGGAAGCAACCTAAGTGTCCATCATCAGATGAATGGATAAAGAAGATGTGGCACATATATACAATGGTATATTACTCAGCCATAGAAATAAACGAAATTGAGTTATTTGTAGTGAGGTGAATGGACCTAGAGTCTGTCATACAGAGTGAAGTAAGTCAGAAAGAGAAAAATAAATACCGTATTCTAACACATATATATGAAATTTAAAAACAAACAACAAAAAATAAGGTCATGAAGAACCCCGGGGTAAGACGGGAATGGAGATGCAGACCTACTAGAGAATGGACTTGAGGATGTGGGGAGGAGGGAGGGTAGGCTGTGACAAAGTGAGAGAGTGGTATGGACATATATACACTACCAAACGTAGAATAGATAGCTAGTAGGAAGCAGCCGCATAACACATGGAGATCAGCTCGGTGCTTTGAGACCACCTAGATGGGTGGGATATGGTGGGTGGGAGAGAGGGAGACACAAGAGGGAAGAGATATGGGAATATGTGTATATGTATAACTGATTCACTTTGTTATAAAGCAGAAACTAACACACCATTGTAAAGCAATTATACTCCAATAAAGATGTTTTAAAAAAAAACAAAACTAAAAATAGAACTACCATATGACCCAACAATCACACTACTTGGCATATACCCTGAGAAAACCATAATTGAAAAAGAGTCATGTACCAAAATGTTCATTGCAGCTCTACTTATAATAGCCAGGACATGGAAGAAACCTAAGTGTCCATCAACAGATGAATGGATAAAGAAGATCTGGCACATATATACAATGGAATATTACTCCGCCATAAAAAGGAAAGAAACTGAGTTATTTGTAGTGAGGTGGATGGACCTAGAGACTGTCTTACAGATTGAAGTAAGTCAGAAAGCGGAAAACAAATACTGTATGCTAACATATATATATGGAATCTAAAAAAAGAGTAAAGAAAAAAAGAAAATGGTCAGAAGAACCTAGAGGCAAAACGGGAATAAAAATGCAGACTTACTAGAGAATGGACTTGAGGGTACGGGGGGGCAGGGAATGGGTAAGCTGGTACAATGTGAGAGTGTGACATGGACATATATACACTACGAAAGATAAAATAGATTGCTAGTGGGAAGCAGCTGCATGGAACAGGGAGATCAGCTCGGTGCTTTGTGACTTGCAAGAGGGAAGAGATATGGGGACATATGTATATGTATAACTGAGGCACTTTGTTATCAAGCAGTAACTGACACACCAGTGTAAAGCAATTATACTCTAATAAAGATGTTAAAAGAAAAAAAAAATGAAAGGAAAGGACCTACAAAAACAAACCTAAAACTTTTAAGAAAATGGTAACAGGAAAATACGTATCAATAATTACCTTAAACATGAACGGATTAAATGCTCCAACCAAAAGACACAGGCTTGCTGAATGGATACAAAAACAAGGCCCATATATATGCTGTCTACAAGAGACCCATTTTAGACCTAGGGACATATACAGACTGAAAGTGAGGGGATGGGAAAAGATATTCCATGCAAAAGTAAGTCAAAAGAAAGCTGGAGTAACAATACTTAGATCAGACAAAATAGACTTTAAAATAAAAAATGTTACAAGAGACAAGGAAGTACACTACGTGATGATCAAGGGATCAATCCAAGAAGAAGATATAACAATTATAAATATATATGGTCCCAACATAGGAGCACCTCAATATATGAGGCAACTGCTAACATCTATAAAAGAGAAAATTGACAGTAACACAATAATAGTGGGGGAGTTTAACACCACTTACACCAATGGACATATCATCCAAACAGAAAATTACTAAGGAAACACAAGCTTTAAATGACATAAAGACCAGATCGATTTATTTGATAGTTATACTATATTCCTTCCAAAAGCAATAGATTCCACATTCTTCTCAAGTGCACACAGAACACTCCAGGAGATCACATCTTGGGTCACAAATCAAGCCTCAGTAAATTTAAGAAAATTGAAATCAGATCAAGCATCATTTCTGACCACAATGCTATGAGATTGGAAATCAATTATAGGGAAAAAATGTAAAAATCAGAAACACATGGAGTCTAAACAATACGTTACTAAAGAACCAAGACATCACTGAAAAAATCAAAGGGGAAATCAAAAAATACCTAGAGACAAATGACAGTGAAAACACCATGATCCAAACCTATGGGATGTAGTAAAAGGAGTTCTAAGAGGGAAGTTTATAGCAATACAAGTCTACCTCAAGATAAAAGAAAAATCTCAAATAAACAATCTAACATTACACCTAAAGGAACTAGAGAAAGAAGAACAAACAAACCCAAAGTTAGTAGAAGGAAAGAAATCATAAAGATAATAACAGAAATAAATTAAATAGAAACAAAGAAAACAGTAGCAAAGATCAATAAAACTAAAAGCTGGTTCTTTTAGAAGATAAACAAAATTGATAAACCATTAGTCAGACTCATCAAGAAAGAGAGGGAGATGACTCAAATCAGTAAAATTAGAAATGAGAAATGAGAAGTTACAACAGACACCTCAGGAATACAAAGCATCCTAAGAGGCTACTACAAGCAACTCTATGACAATAAAAAGGACAACCTGGAAGAAATGGACAAAATCTAAAAAGGTATAACATTCCAATACTGAACCAGGAAGAAATACAAAATATGAACAAACCAATCACAAGTAATGAAATTGAAATTGTGATTAAAAATCTTACAACAAAAAAGTCCAGGACCAAATGACTTCACAGGTGAATTCTATCAAACATTTAGAGAAGAGCTAACAACCAATCCTTCTCAAACTCTTCCAAAAATTGCAGAGGAAAGAACACTCCCAAACTCATTCTATGAGGCCACCATCACCCAGATGCCAAAACCAGAAAAAGATACTACAAAAAAAAATTACAGACCAATATCACTGATGAATATAGATGCAAAAATCCTTAACCAAATGCTAGCAAACAGAATCCAACAGCACATTTAGAGGATCATACACCATATTAAGTGGGATTTATCCCAGGGATGCAAGGATTCTTCAATATATGCAGATCAATCAATGTGATACACCATTTTAACAAACTGAAAAATAAAATCCATATGATCATATCAATAGATGCAGAAAAAGCTTTTGACAAATTTCAACACCCATTTATGAAAACAACTCCCCAGAAAGTGGGCAGAGAGGGAAGCTACCTCAACATAATAAAGGCCATATATGAAAAAACCACAGAAACATCATTCTCAATGGTGAAAAATTGAAAGCATTTCCTCTAAGATCAGGAACAAGACAAGGATGTCCACTCTCACCAATATTATTCAACATAGTTTTGGAAGTCCTAGCCATAACAATCAGAGAAGAAAAAGAAATAAAAGGAATACAAATTGGAAAAGAAGTGATGAAAAATCTGAAACAGAAATTAAGGAAACACTCCCATTGCAACAAAATGAAAAATAATACCTAGGAATAAACCTCCCTAGGGAGACAAGAGACCTGTATGCAGAAAACTATAAGACAGTGATGAAAGAAATCAAAGATGATACAAACAGATGAAGAGATATACCATGTTTTTGGATGGGAAGAATCAGCATTCTGAAAATGACTCTACTACCCAAAGCAATCTACAGATTCAATGCAATCCCTGTCAAATTACCAATGGCATTTTTTACAGAACTAGAACCAAAAATCTTAAAATTTGTATGGAGACACAAAAGACCCCGAATAGCCAAAGCAGTCTTGAGGGATATAAACGGAGCTGGAGGAATCAGACTCCCTGACTTCAGACTATACTACAAAGCTACAGTAATCAAGACAATTTGGTACTGGCACAAAAACAGAGATAGAGATCAATGGAACAAGATAGAAAGCCCAGAGATAAACCCACGCACCTATGGTCAACTAATCTATGACAAAGGAGGTAAGCATATACAATGGAGAAAAGACCGTCTCTTCAATATGTGGTGCTGGGAAAACTGGACAGCTTCATGTAAAAGAATGAAATTAGAACACTCCCTAATACCATACACAAAAATAAACTCAAACTGGATTAGAGACCTGAATGTAAGACCAGACACTATAAAACTCTTAGAGGAAGACATAGGAAGAACACTCTTTTACATAAATCATAGCAAGATCTTTTTTGATCCACCTCCTAGAGTAATGGAAATAAAAACTAAAATAAACGAATGTGACCTAATGAAATGTAAAAGCTTTTGCAAAGCAAAGGAAACTACAAACAAGATGAAAAGACAACCCTTAGATTGAGAAAATTTTTGAAAACACATCAACAGACAAAGGATTAATCTCCAAAATATATAAACAGCTCATGCAGCTCAATATTAAAAAAAACAAACAACTGAATCCAAAAATGGGCAGAAGACCTAAATAGACATTTCTCCAAATAAAACATACAGATGGAGAAAAGCACATGAAAAGCTTCTCAACATCACTAATTATTAGAGAAATGGAAATCAAAACTACAATGAGCTGTCACCTCACACCAGTTAGAAAATCTACAAACATCAAATGCTGGAGAGGGGATGGAGAAAAGGTAACCCTCTTGCACTGTTGTTGGGAATGTGTAAATTGATACAGCCACTATGGAGAACAGTATGGAGTTTCCTTAAAGAACTAAAAATACAATTACCACATGACCCAGAAATCCCACAACTGGGCAATATACCCAGAGTAAACCATAATTCAAAAAGACACATGCATCCCAATGTTCGTTGCAGCACTATTTACAATAGCCAGGTCATGGAACAACCTAAATGTCCATTGACATAAGAATGTATAAAGTAGTTGTGGTACATATATACAATGGAATATTAGTCAACCATAAAAAGGATCAAAATTGGGTCATTTGTTTATACGTGGATGAATCTACAGACTGTCATACAGAGTGAAGTAAGTCAGAAAGAGAAAAACAAATATCATATATTAATGCATATATGTGGAACCTAGAAAAATGGTACTGAAGAACCAGTTTGCAGGGCAGAAATTGAGACACAGATGTAGAGAAGAAACGTATGGACACCAAGGGGGGGAAAGCAGCGGGTGGTGGTGGTGGTGCTGTGATGAATTGGGAGATTGAGATTGACATATATTCACTAATATGTATAAAATGGATAACTAATAAGAACCTGGTGTATAAAAAATAAGTAAAATATAATTTTAAAAAAATACAGAATTAAGCTCTAGGAAAGTGAAGCTCAAACAATTAAATGTACAGTCTTAGTGGAAGACACACCTTTTACCTTCCTATCACATTTGTTTACATCACTTTAGCCAGATCTTACTCACTAGTTAAATTCGTATGTCACCATCAAGATCAACATTTCTTCAGAGAACAGATCACTTACGTCTTTTGTGTACTTCTCAGTATATATCCTAATCATTGTAGGTTTTCAAAAGATAAATGTGGGTTAATTTACCTTCTAATATAAAGTAGATGCTCAATAGGTATTTCTCAATGACTTAATTTCAACTTATAAGATAATGTCATTTACAGACGTTTCATTTCTAAATTGTTCATTGAATTTGGAACTCCACTTTTGTATGCCACTATTGTTACAACATTTGACTTCAAGGTGAAACTACTTTACTCCATGGCTGATTCATTTGTTCCGAGGAGACTGAGGTATGCTTATTCATTTGGGAGTAAAAATATCAAGAATTAAAATGAAGTAATCTTGAGTTTGATTTCAAGTTGAGTTATAAAGACTTGAAGTTCATATATTTTAATAGGCAGCCCGATTCTTTTTATTAGTCTTATAACCATTTTATTACATTTGTGTGTTTTTAACTGAGATGTAATTGATGTATAATGTTTAAGTTTAAGGTGTACAACCAGTTGATTTGATAAATTTATATAATGTGATGTGATTACTTCTGTAGCACTACTTATCATCTCTATCACGTCACATAATTATCATTTCTTTTGGTGGTGAGAATATTTATATCTAGTCTCCTAGCAATTTTTAAATATATCATACAGTATTATTGAGGATAATCACAATGCTGTGTGTTAGATCTTCAGAATTTATTCATTTTCTAGTTGCAAGTTTTTACTTTTGACCAACATCTCCTCAATTCCCACCCCATTCCTGCCCCTGGTAATTACTGTTCTTTCTGTTTCTGTGAGTTCAGCTTTTACAAATTCCAGATGTATGTGATATTACACTATATCTGTCTCTCTCTGTATTAAGCAGCCCCATTCTTGATTTAGCTTTCTCCAAGTTGTCTCAGAAATGATGAAGCAGGATTTTGTCTCTCCAATGTTACTTTCAGTCTTTTTACTATGGTAATTTAGTACTTGGAATCTAAAGTATCTGTCAGTAGAGAACCCTTTCTCTGTACCTGTTTAATCTCTAAAGAAAATTAGCTTCATACTCATTTAGTGGGTCTGGAATTTTTTCCCTACAGGCACCCAATTAAGAAGAATAAAACTAAAGTCGTGATTTATGTGGCTTGATGTTATAAAATGCCTTTGATATATCGTAATTTTCTTAATTTAAAGGGATGATATTTCTTCTTCTGAGATTTATTTTCAGCTTCTCTCTGTTCAATAATAAACGTTCATATTTTTACAAATAAAGAGGGACATGTTTTTGTACAAAGTGAAAATTTCAAGAAAGACTATGTTTTTCAAGTAGTGTATATGATTTTAAGTAAATAGTTCAATTTTACTCACACATCCATGAGTGTATTTTACTACACACATCCATCTAAATAATATTAAACTTATCCTACTGAGTTAAGTCTTATTGGCACAGTGCCTTAATTTTTCAGAAAGCTTTACTTTTCCATTCCTTTTGTTTTAAAATAAAAGGAATGATTTCACATGCTTTGCACATTATAAGAACATTATATTAACATTTTGAGGAAAGCTTCTACTTAAAGTTAACTCTCTAGAGCAGTGTCTTCCTTTGTAGTTCACACATAATTGCCTGATTGACAAAATATTTGTAGTGGGCCATATCAAATAGCACTCTTCTATAATTTTATTTTGATATACCTATATGAAAACCTAATATAGGTAGACTTTTTTCTTAATGATGTTATATTAGTTCATTTTGTGATGTTTCTCATGGTTTTAATGGGATTGCCCAAATGTTTGTTTTTCTAAGAAAAATATTTTAAGGTATTTAAATACCTTACACAGTAAGATATATCTTATGAGTAAGATAGCCTTATGAGAAGGTTCATTCCTCATGATTCCTGGGGACTGAAATCATATATAAGTATTCTTCAAAGTACTTAATATACCACAAATGACATATAATAGATAATAATTCATATTCTGACAGGTAAAGAACCTTAGCTTCCTTTGGCTGCACCCACTTTGAGGTGGAGCTAAAGAATTTTTGGCTTTCAAATATTTGAAAAGAATATAATCTAAGTTTGCCAGGGTCACAAAAATATTATAGACATGTGAAGGTACTTACTTGATAAAATTCCGGGAAGCAATTTTTTTAAAGTTATGATATCTGATAATCAGTCAGAACCTTTTGATTATAAATAATTCTCTGAATCTTGAAAACACTCCTGTGAGGAATTGTATCTATTGATCAAGATAGAATATATATATATGTACAGCAAAATTATTTGCTTTTTAACTAATTTTTTGAGATATCTATAGATATATATAATTATCATTTACATATTAACTAAGACCACACAATGAAATTGACTTTATTCAGGAAAGGAAATGTACTTTTCACAATTAAGTTTTTCCAAACCTCTTATACAATGTTTTCCTTTTAAGGCATCAACGCTAAAAATGTGACTCAGAATTACAAGATCTGGCATCCGTTACTAATCACGGCTGACTTAGCCTGAGGTTAAAATGTAATATAGGCGAAGTTTGTTTCCAGTGTTCCATATGTTGAGAAAGTAAGCAGCTGTCTAAATAGAATGACAGGAGCACTGCTATATAAACCTATTTCTCAGTTCCAAAACATCTCAAGTTACGTTGTTAGAAATTGCCCTATATGGTTGTTGTTATTTTAAATTATTTGCATTTTTAATTGGAAAATAAATGTATATACATGGTGAGAATACAGACAAGACAAGAAAATATACCAGGGAAACTAAATATCACTTACTATTCAGAAGATTGTTAGATCCAAGTTAAGCCATGGAAGAAAGCTATTTACATAAAAATGGAAAACGAATCTAGACCATCAAAACACTGACTTGGGATTGAGGGAATAAAAATGAGGAAGGGTAGAAAAACAAAGACTAGCTAAGGAATTATACTAAAGAAAACCTCACTACACTGTAGTACTCCACTCACACCTACACCCCTGAGATTGTGTTTCTTGCTCTGAAATGTTCTCTTTACAAACCAGACTTTCCCACCAAACCTTGTCAATCTTGGCTGTATACCAATCATGCTAATGTCAGGCGCTAGGCTAGGTGATATAATAAAATACTGATTCCTACAAATACATAATATATATACATATGTACAATATGACACATTGAACATTTCTCTGTGTTTTCAGTAAGTTCTGTTAACTCAGCACGTCCAAAACTTAATTATCTTCAACTAGCTTTTATCTCATTACTATTACATATATTTATATATTTTCACATCCATGTAATCCCTCACTATGCTGTAAACTCTTTGAAGGCAGGCATTTTGATTTTTATTTCCTTTGGCATTCCTAGCAATTATATATATAACAATACATTTATAACAATACAATTGTATAATAATGCAATTATAAAAATTACATCAGTGTAGATTCCCAGAGTGTTGATTCTTTTACTCAGAACTCTTTGAGTATCTACCATGTGCCGAGCACTTTTCTTTATACCAAGATAATAAATCCCACTCCTCAAGGAATTCGCAGTTTAGCAGGCAGAATTGGAGGGTGGATGCTAAATCAATAGCTAAATATAAAGGAATATTGTCTTCTAGGAATACAGAGTACAGACACTTAACCTAGCATAGAATAATGTCAGGGAAGGCTTACTAAAGGAGGTGACATATGTATCAAATCCTGAGCTTTAAACCATAGATAGAAGTTAATGATTTAAAGGGAGCTTGATGATAGAGGTTTCTGGCAGAGAAGTTAGGTGTAGCAATGACATGTAGTAAGAAGCAGATTACTTTCTTCTTTGCAGGGGGGAGGGAGGCCATTAAATATTGAAAATTTCAAACACATACCAATGTAAACAGAATAGTAATGAAAAAGCATATGTACCTATAATGCAACCCCCAAAATTATCAAAACATCACTAATCAATTTTTATCTACACTCCACTCCTCCCCACACCTGTCTCATATTGAAGTAAATCTCAGGCATCATATAATTTCATAAATGAACAGTTTTGTACATTTCTGTAGAAAATAATAACTCTTACACTCTTGCCCCCCCCAAAAAAACTATTAAGGTGGTGTTTTAATGTCTAGGGTCATTTTGTGGCTAATATGTGGGAGGTAACACATTGTAATTGCTGTAGTTGTTCAAGGAGTACCTATATCTCACTAAGAAACTATCTCTTAGTTTGGACCTGGATCACTGAAGCCTGAAGACCTTGAAATCTTGAGGCTTAAAGGCATTGGTAGGCTTTGGTGACTTTAACTTATTAAAACTCATTCTTCTCCTGAGTCATACCTTTCTTCTTTTCTAAAGCTATGTGATGGTTAACTTTATGTATCAATTTAGTTAAACGCTAGTATCCATCTGCTTGGTCAAACACCAGTCTAGATGTTGCCATGAAGGTGTTTTTTAGATATGACTAATATTAAATCAGTGGACTTTAAGTAAAGCAGATTACCCCCAATAATGTGGATGGACCTCATCCAATCAATTGAAGGCTTTAAGAGAAAAGACTAAGCTCTCCTGAGAAAGAAGGAATTTTGCCTGGAGACTGACTTTAGACTCAAGACTGCAACATCAATGCTTGCCAGAATTGTCAGCCTGCCAGCCTGCCCTGCAGATTTGGAACTTGCCACCTCCACTAATTGTGTGAGCCAATTCCTTTAGTTAAATCTCTCTCTCTCTCTCTCTCTCTCTCTCTCTCTCGACAGATCTATCTATCTATCTATCTATCTATCTAGATATAGATATAGGTAGATATAAGTATATAGATATAGATAGAGATATAAATGAGTTTTCTGATTTTATTCTTTGATTTCTGATATTAATTATCTAATTTGATTAGATTTAAAGGCACTAATGACTATTTTTAGTAGTGAAGAGAGCACTGTTAGTCTGTGGCATGATATGGCAATAGAGTTACACAAAATATTACAATTGGATACTCCTAATAAAAAACAATTTTCAGAGTGACCATGCATTTGACACTTTGTAACATCTTTTTCAAATTTATGAATATATTAAGATTGGATGGCTGCTCCTAATTGTGCTGGATAAAGTGAGGAAAGAAAAGTTTGAGCTCATGAATTATAATTTCTAGCTCAAATACCCCATACCTGACATAAAAGTTTCTACGTCTGCTCAAAAGAAACCCTTATCGTCTCTAACTATAGCTCTGAGATTGCTGAAAACCAAACCCAGAGTCTCATCTTGTGAGTAGCTAAATTATAACTTGAATTTAATTTCCATTCTCAAGTTTTATGCTACTAAAGTGAGGGCATTGACTAGGAAGGAATAAGATCCCTAAAGTTGGGATTTATGGAAAGATAATGATGAAGCTGAGGACACTGAACCCCTAAATTCTGATTAATCTTCACTGCCAGTAGAAGCAGCTATTCCACCCCTCCTGAGGAGGTTAGCCCTGCTTTTCCTGAGGAAATTGTAACCGATTCCACTGAGTTAGTTGCCTTTCAAAACAATGAGGATTCTTCTCATATCCCATCCACAAAACCCTTCTTTGTTTCTGGAACTATAACTATATTCAAGTCCAAGAAGGCTATGAAAAGTGAGGTACAAAACGTTACCCATAAGGAGGTACACTGCACTCCAAAAGAACTACATGATTTTCCAATTTATATGGATGGAAATCTGGGGACTATGTGTGGAAGTGGATATTAAGGATGTGAACAATAATGAAAAAGACATAAAACTGCATCAGGACCAAGTTATTAACATGGGCCCAATGAACTGTGATCCTGTGTTTAATGTTGCAGGACAGGGGATTAGGAGGGGGTATAACAGTTTGTTTGATTGGATATCAGAGTCAAAACAGCAATCAGAATAATCTGACTTGTAGAGATATATGACATCGGCTACTTGATCTTGATGTTCCTAAAAGTGAAACAGATGAAAATTCAACTAAATCGTTACTTAATCTTCATAGTGGAAGTGGCAAGTGAGAAAAAGTCTAACTTGAATCATAAAAACAGAGGAGAATGACTCCTCAATTGATTCCCACACCTGAAACTTATAAAATATTGTATATCAACTATACCTCAAAAAAAAATAACAAAAAGAAATAGACATATTTAACAACTGGTAGAATCCCCATATTGGTTTCCTGACATATGGAGTGATGGTTATACAATGGGAAAGGCCAAGTGGAAACCATTATAAATTCCTGTATCTAGGAAAATTTAAAACAAAAGCAATATTGTATTCCTGAAGAGACTGCAGACATTAGTGCCTCCAAGGACTTGAAAACTGCAGAGGTGATGATTCCCTCAACACCTCCATTTGATTGGACTATGTGGCCTGTGCAGAAGAAAGATGAATCTTGGTGAATCACAGTGAATTATTATAAGCTTAACCAGGTGGTGACTCCAATTGCAGCTACCTTACCAGATATGGTCTTATTGCTTGAGCAAATTAATATATTGCCTGATACCTGTTATGCAGCTATTCGTTTGCAAAATACATTTTTTCCATTCCTATAAAGAAAGACCACCAGAAACACTTTGCTTTCAGCTGACAAGTTCAGAAATAAACATTTATTGCCCTATATCAGAAACATTTCAACTGTCAAAGTAATAGAAAATATCAAGGAAACCAAAAGCTGGTTTTTTGAAAAGATAAACAAAATTGATAAACCTATAGGCAGGCTCACTAAGAAGAAAAGAGAAAAGGCCCACATAAACAAAATAAGAAATGAAAGAGGAGAAATAACAACAGATACCAGAGAGATACAAAAAATCATGAGTACTGTGAAGTTATATACCAACAAATTAGAAAACCTAGAATAAATGAACGAATTTCTAGAAACATAAAATCTTCCAAGACTAAATCAAGAAGAAACAGCCTATTTGAACAGACCTATCACTAGAAGTGAAAATGAGCTTGTAATAAAACATTTTCCATCAAACAAAAGTCCAGGACTGTATGGCTTCACAGGGAATTCTACCAAACATATAAAGAAAATCTAATAGCTAGCCTTCTCAAATTATTTAAAAAATTGAAGAGGATGGAATACTCTCCAATTCATTCTACAAGACACCCATTGCCCTGATACCAAAACCAGAAAAAGACACTACAAAAAAAGAAAATTACAGGCAAAAATCCTCAGCAAAATATTAGCAAACTGAATCCAACAGTACACAAAAAGGATCATACATCATGATCAAGTTAGATTTATTCAAGGGTCACAAGTATGGTTCAACATTTGGAAGTCAATCAATGTGATACAACACATTACCAAAAAGAAGGATAAAAAATCACATGATCATCTCAACAGACACAGAAAAAGCATTTGATAAAATTCAACATCCATTTATGATAAAAACTCTCATCAAAGTGAGTAAAGAAGGAACATATCTCAACATAATAAAGGCCATTTATGACAAGTTCACAGCTAGCATCATAGTCTTCCATGAAAAGCTAAAATCCTATCCTCTAAGTTCAGGAAAAAGGCAAGGATGGCCACTCCTGTCAATTTTTTTTAACATAGTATTGGAAGTCTTAGGCATAGCAAACTGACAAGAAAAATAAACGTTATCCAAATTGGAAGGGAACAGGTAAAGAAGTCACTATTTGCAGAGGACATGATACTTTATATAGATAACCCTAAAGACTCCACTCAAAAACTATTAGAACAAATAAATGAATTCAGCAAGATAGCAGGATGCAAGATTAATATACAGAAATCTCACATTTCTAATACTGAAATAACAGAAATGGAATTTTTTTAAAATCCCATTTGAAATCACATCAAAAGAATAAAATATCTAGGAATAAGTTTAACCAAGGAGGTGAAAGATCTATATTCTGAAAACTGTAAAGCATTGATGAAGGAAATTGAAGATGCCAAAAATAAATGGAAAGATATCCTATGCTCTTGGATTAGAAGAACTAGTATTGTTAAAATGGCCATGATACTCAAAATAATCTAGAGATTAAATGTAATTTCTATCAAAACACCCATCACATTTTTCACAGAACTAGAAAAAAAAATTCTAAAATTCATATGGAACCACAAAATACCGAGAATTGCCAAAGCAATCTTGAGCAAAAAGAACAAAGCTGGAGGTATCATGCACCCTGACTTCAGACTATACTACAAAGCTAAAGTAATCAAATTAGTGTGCTATGGGCATGAAAACAGACACATAGATCAATAGAACAGAATAGAGAGCCCAGAAATAAACCTACACCCCTATGGTCAATTAATCTATGACAAAGGGAGCAAGAATATACAATGGAGAAAAGATGGTCTCTTCCATAAGTGGTGCTGGGAAAACTGGACAGCTAGATGTAAAACAATGAGACTAGAACATCTCCTCACACCATATACAAAATAAACTCAAAATGGTTTAAACACCTATATGTAAGACCTGAAATCATAAAACTCCTATAAGAGAACATAGGCAGAAAATATTTTGACATAAATAATAGCAATATTTTCTTCGATCATCTCCTAAGACAAAAGAAATTAGAGCAGAAATAAACAAATGGAACCTAATTAGATTTAAAAGCTTTTGCACAGCAAAGAAAACCATACACAAAATGAAAAGATAACTTACTGATTGGGAGAAAATATTTGCAAATGATGCGAGCAACGAGGGGTTTATATTCAAAATATACAAACAGCTCGTACAACTCAATATAAAAAAAATAAAAATACAAAGTGGGCAGAAGACCAGAATAGACATTTTTTTCAAAGAAGACATACAGATGGCTAACAGGCACATGAAAAGATTCTCAACATCACTAATTATTAGAGAAATGCAAATCAGAACAGCAATGAGATATCACCTCACACCTGTCAGAATTGCTATCATCAAAACGTCTGCAAATAAAAAATGTTGGTGAGGATGTGGAGAAAAAGGAACCCTTGGACACTGTTGGTAGGGAAAGTAAATTGGTGAAGCTGGTATGCAAAACAGTATGGAGGATCCTCAAAAAAGTAAAACTAGAACTACCATATGATCCATCAATTCCAATCCTGGGTATATATCTGGAAATAAAACACTAATTTGAAAAAGTATATGCACCCTAATGTTCATAGCAGCACTATTTACAATAGCCAATACATGGAAGCAACCCAAGTACTCATCAACAGTTGATTGGATTCAGAAGATATGGTATATGTACACAGTGTAATATTACTCAGTCACAAAAAAGAATGGGATACTGCCATTTGCAGCAACATGGATAGACCTAGAGAATATTATGCTTAGTGAAATGTAAGACCAGGAGTGACAAATAGCATATGATATTACTTATATGTGAAATCTAAAAAATAATGCAAATGAATGTATATGCAAAGCAGAAACAGACTCACAAATATAGAAAACAAACTTGTGGTTACCAAAGAGGAGAAGAGGGAAAGGAGGATGAACAAATTAAGGGTATGGGATTAACAGATACACACTACTATTTATAAAATATATAAGCAACAAGGATATACTGTATAGCACAGGATATTATAGCCATTATCTTGTAATAACCTATAAAGGATTATAAACTGACTTCAGAAGCACTGAATCACTCTGCTGTACACTTGAAACTAACATAATATTATGAATCAACTATACTTTAATAAAAATAAATAAATAAGAAATATTTTAACACTCAACATCTACATCTTAACGTACTTTGCAGGGATCTTGATCTCCTTTCCCTTCCACAAGATCACTGGTCCATTATACTGATAACATTATGCTCATAGGACCAGTGATCAAGAAGTAGCAACTACTCTAGACTTACAGTGAAGACACTTGTGCATCAGAGGGTGGGTATTAAATCTGAGAAAACTTCAGTGTCTTTCTACCTAAGTGAAATTTCTAGAAGTCCAGAGGTGTAGTGTACGTCAAGATGTCCCTTCTAAGGTGAGGGATAAGTTACTTTATCTGGCTCCTCCTACCACCAAAAGAGAGACACAGCACCTAATGGGCCCCTTTGAATTTTGGAGGCAACATATTCCTATTCGGGTATATTACTCCAGCACATTGACTGAGTGACCTGAAGATACAAATATTGAGTGGGGCCTAGAACAAAAGAAAGTTGTCCGAAAAGCCCAGGCTGCCTATAAATCTGTTCTGCCACCTGGGCCATATGGTCCAACAGATTCAGTGGTGTCTGAAGTGTCAGTGGCAGATAGGGGTGTTCTTTGCAACCTTTTGAATGCCCCAAGAAGTAAATCACCACACAGACCCTTAGGGTTTTCTAAAAAAATCCTACTGTCCTCTGAGAAACAGCTCTTGACCTGCTACTGGGCCTTAGGAGAGACTGAATATTTAATTATGAGTTATCAATTTACCAAGCCATGTGAGCTACTCATCATGTACTGGTTATTATTTGACTTACAAAGTCATGAATTTGGCCATGAACAGAAGCAATCCATCATCAAGTGGAAATTATATGTATAGTCAGGCCCCAGCAGGCCCTTAGGGCACAAGTAATTTATATGAAGAATTGGCCCAAATGTTCATGGTCCCCACTCTTGCTACACTACTTTATCTCTCCCAGCTATATCTATGGTCTCATGGGGGAATTCCCTATGATTAGTTCAAAGAGGAAGAGAAGACCCAGGCCTAGTTTACAGATCATTCTGTGTGATATTCAGGCACCCTGCCCCCATAAATGGACAGTTGTAGCACTCCGGTTCCTTTCTGGGTCATCCCTGAAGGATAATGGTAAAGGGAAATCTTCTGGGAAAATTTCCATACAATGCACCCTGTTGCTGAGTTTTCTTGGAAGGAGAAATGTCCTGATGTACAATTTTATACTGGCTCATGAGCTGTGACCAATGGTTTGGCTGGATGGTCAGGGACTGGCAGGGAACATTATTGGAAAAGTTAAGATAAGGGAATTGGAGAAAGAGTTATGTAGATAGATAACTCTGAAAGGGCAAAAAAAAAAAAAAGATATTTGTGTATCATGTGAATGATCATCAGAGGATCACCTTAACAGAGGTGATCCCAATGGGTTCATGAACAAAGTCTCCAGAGGATACTTTAGCAGGGATAGGATTTATGCATTGGCTCAGCAACATGGACATTCATTCACTAAGGCTGACCTGTCTATGACCACTGCTTAATGTCCAATCTGCCAGCAGCAGAGACCAACACTGAATTATGATATGGCACCGTTGCATCATTTCTCATTGTGATCAGCGCTCTACCTGGTGTATTTGTAAATACCAGCTATGAACAAGTGACCATTTACAGAAATGAAGGCTGTAACTGTCATGAGTATTTCCTCCTTATTTCCTTAGGAATATAATTGTGTATGTGTGTGAATACAAATATCTTTGTTTTCTTCCCTCTCTTGTCACTCTATCATGTAACATACAATGTGTAGACTTTATGTCATGATATTTAAATATTGTTAACTTTACATTATTGTATTTAAGTTGTGGAATATTAACTAGAGTAAACATCACTCAAGGACTTTACCACTTCTTCTGGGGAAGGAGTTAGTAAGTTTTCAGTTGTACACAGGATAGTTGTATCCTATTAGGCAGAATCATCACCTTTTTATTGTACTTTTTTGGAAATTGAAGGAGGTGCATATGGGTGCCAAATTGACAAGAGGCATAATGGTTAATTTTATGCATCAACTTGACTGGGCCATGGAGTGTCTATATTTGGTCAAACATTATTTTGGATGTTTCTGTGAGGGTGTTTTTGCATGAGATTAATATTTAAATCAGTAGACTGAATAAGACAGATCGCCCTCCTTAATGTGAGTGGACCTTATCGAATCATTTGAAGGTCTTAATAGAAGAAAATGAATGACACTCCTCCAAATAAAGAAGGATTTTCCTGTTTGATTTTCTTCAAATGGGTACATCTGCATCTTGAGCCTGCCAGCCTTCCAACAGCAACTGCATCTTTAGGTCTTCTGGTTCTCCGTCCTTTAGACTTCAGACCAATACATCTTATTGGTTCTATTTCTCTGGAATAAACTGACAAGTACATTGTATACTTGGAATCATACAATATGTAGCTTTTTGTGAATGGCTTCCTTAACTCAGCATAATGCCCTTGAGATTCAACCAAGCCTTTGCATTATACCAGTAGTTCATTCCTTTTTTTTCTAAGTGGTATTCCATTGTATGGAAGGACACTTGGGTTGTTTCAAGTTTTGGGCAAATATGAACAAAGCTGCTATAATCATTCAGCTTTTTTGTGTGTGAACTTATGCTTCTTCAAGCATAAGTCCAAGGTAAAGACTAATTACCATGAATATTTAACTTATAAGAAACTGCCAAACTATTTTACAGAGGCTTTACCATTTTGCATACCCACCAATAATGAATGAGTGTTCTAGTTACTCTGTGTCCTTAGTGGCAAATGATATTAACGATTTCCTTTTAACCATTTTAATAAAAGTGTAGAGGTATCTGATCATGCTGATCATGGTTTTAATTAATGGCTAATAATATTGAACATCTTTTCATGTGCTTATTTGCCATCCTTATATCCTCTTTGGTGAAGTGCTTATTCAAGTTTTTTGTCCATTTTTAATTGGATTCTTTTTTTTTCTTGTTGAACTTTGATACTTCTTTATATATTCTGTACAGATTTCCTCTGTTGGATATTCATTTTGTAAAATTTTCTCCTATGCCAGCAATTTGTCTTTTCTTTTTAATGTGTATTTTGCAGAGCAAAATTCTTAAGTTTTTCGAAATCCACATTATCAGTTTTTTCTTCCAGAGATGGTGATTTTTATGTCACAAAATTTTTCTCCTATGTTTTATTCTAAAAGTTTTTTAATTTTATGCATTACATTTAGATCTACAGTCTATCTTGAATTAATTTTTATATAAAGTGTGGAGTTTAGATCAAAGTTCTCTGTTTTCAGCATTTGTTGAAAAGATCATACTTTCCCCATTGAATTTCTTTTGCAGCATTGTAAAAAAAAATCATCTAATTTGAAGCTTTATTTTTAGGTGAGTACACATGTAGGTTTGTTATATCTTCTTGTAGAATTGACTCATCATTTTGTAATGTTCCTCGTTAACCCTGGTAAATTTCTATGCTTTAAAATTTACGTTTTCTGATATTAATATAACCACCTCTTTTTTTTTGATGAATGTGTGTTTAATTTTAATCTTTCTATATTATATTTCAAGTGCATTTATTGTGGAGAACGTATAGTTGGGTCATATTTATTCATCTGGTAATCTCGGTAATTTAATTGATTTGTTTACATGATTTTAACTTAACGAAACTTTATATGTTTAGATTTAGGTTTACCATTTTAATATTTGTTTTCTCTTTGTTCCCTTTCCCTCTTTTCTTCCTCCTTTGGTTTATTTGAATACTTTCTTTAATATTGAATTTTTACTTATCTATGGTGTTTTTGTCTATATCTCTTTGCATAGTTTTTTAGTGGCTGTTTAGTATTAAATGTATAAATATTATATATATGCTTAATTTTTGTAGTCTAATTTGAATCAATATTTTACCACTTCAATTGCACTATAGAAGACTTACATCATATAGTGTCCTTTATACTCTCCCCTTATGTTGTAGTTATTTTATATAGTATCTACATACCTTGAAAACTCCATTAGATAGTGTTATAATTTTTGCTTGTAACTAAAAATCTATTTTAAAGAAGTCAAGATAAGAAGAACTTCTATTATATTTACCTAGATATTTAACATTCTCTTTGTTCTTCTTTAATTTCTGATGTTCCAAGTTTCCTTCTGGAATCATTTTTTCTGTCTGAAGAAATTTCTTTAGTAATTTCTTTAGAGCTGGTCTGCTGGCAACAAATTCTGCTAGTTTTCTTTCATTTGAAATTCTTTTTGTCTCACTTTTATTCCTGAAGATTGTTTTTGTTCGATGTAGAATTTTGAGTTGACAGTTATTTTCTTTCATCATCATCCTCAGTTTAAAAATGTTTTGCCTCTTTCTTATGGTCTCTGATTTTAGGTGAAAACTTTTCTGTCATTCATATCATCATTCCCACATAGGTTATTCTCTGACTTTTGTTTTCAGTAATTTGGTTATGATCCATCTAGGCAAGGACTTTTTTTTTTGTGGGGGAGATTATCCTCTTTGTAATTTGCTTAGCTTTTTTAATCTGTAGATTTATGTATTTTATCAAGCAATATTTTTTCAGCCATTTTTTTCTTCAAATGTCTTTTCAGCAGTGTACTCTTTCTCCTCCCTTTCTAGGAATCCAATTTCACATGCATTAGACATTTTGTTGGTGCTCCACAGATTTTCTGAACCTCTGTTTCTATTTTCACAATTTTTGCTGTGTTGTTCAGATAGGATATGTTCTATTGACTTACTTATCTTCAAGTACCCTTACTCTTTCCTCTTATATATATTCTGTCATTAAGTCCATCTAGTGTCATTTTTAGTTATTGTATTTTTCAATTCTAAAATTTCCATTAAGTTCTTCATTATATCTTCTATTTTTTCTTGAAATTTTCTATTTTACCATTTGTTTGTAGAGTGTGCATGATTACTTATTCAAACATTTATATAATAATTGCATTAAAGTCTTGGTCAGACAATTCCAACATCTGTTTTATCTCATTGGTGTTTCATTATTTTCCCATGGAAACTGATATTTTTGTGGTTCTTCATATGCCAAGTAGTTTTGAACTGTATCATGGACATTTTGAACAATACCTTTTGTTGCTCTGGGTCTTGTTTAAATTCTGTGGAGCAAGTTGATATTACTGTTTTAAAAGGAAATTGATCTGTTTCATTCAGGCTGCAAGTTACAAACTGCCTTTCATGGGCTGTGGTGTCAGTGTCAGTTCTTTTGCCAAAGCCTTTATGGTGTGATTTGGATTTGTCCTGCATGTCTGTCACCCAGTGGTCAGTCCAGGGCCTAAGTGGAGATCTATGTTAGCTCAGTTTTCAAAAGCTTTGTTATGCTAATTTAGATTTGAAATGCTCAGGTCATGGGTGAACTCAGGAGTTCACAAACAGATTTGTAAGTTTGTTTTTCTGAACTTTTCCCTTTACACTATCTTCCAAGAATTTTCAGTTCCCTGGTGTTCTACTTTATAGTCATGTGGCCAGAAACCACTCACTTCTGAAATTATCGTTCAAGAATGGGAGAAATGAGAGAGAGAGGGAAAAAAAACAGTGCTTGGCTTTGCCCTCTTGCTGCAGCTCCACCTAATGTAGAAGAATATTTCTTAACTTAAGAATTTTGGCTCTGTTAAGCTCCCATTGCTGGCTACTATCGCTGCTGCTTGGTATAGCCTGGGGCTGGGGTACAAGAGAAAAGAGAAAAAGGAGAGAAAAACAAAGGCGATCTTGTTTCCTCTCTCTGAGCCTCAGAAGTTCACTTTCTCACTCTTAGAGCCAAGTTTACCCTGAATTATTTTACCTCTGTGTTCACTTACAGATTATGTATTGCATGAATTTAGACCAGGGGATACTGTAGGGAAGAAAAGGTAAACTCACTGCCAGTTAGTGATTCTTCACATGATGATGTATTTCCCTTAACTGCCTGTTGCTATTCACTTTTAAGCGTTCTCTAATAGCTGGGTCATGCATTTTGTTATAGCTGCATTCAATGGGAGAGTAAGATAGTGTGTGTTTATTCCATCTTACCCCAAACTGAAACTATCTTAAAGTTATATTTTAATGCTAAATATCATAATCCAGTTGCATGAATTAAGTTTCTGGACTGGTGAAGAGTTAGGAAAAATTTTATTCCTTCAATCATTCATTTATTTGTTTATCCGATGTTCATTGAGTCCCTGCTATGTGCCAAATACTATTCTAATTACTAGGGTTATAGCAATGAATAAAACAATGACTCTATTACAGATGGTTTTTATTTTAGTAAGAGAAGATAGATAACAACAAAAAGCAAATAAAAATATATTATCAGCAATAGAGTTTAAAGAAAAATAAAGTAGTATATGCTTTTGTTAGGGTTAGGCTGCTGTCTGTAGGTGGTTAGGAAAGACATCTTCAATGAGGTGAAAATTTAACATATATTTGAAGGAAATGAGATGGTGAGTCATACAGATATATGGGGCTATATAACTCCAGAAAGGGGAGAAAAAAAAAAACAATGCAAATGCTTTAGAAGTAGCAAGGCAAAGTGTCCTACTCTTGTCAGGTTATCTGTTACCTTAGTATATTCATTAATAGTACTCATTTTTACTTTCCTTAGATCTCATTAGCAACCTGGCTTGGACAATACCTTATGTGATCACCCTATCCAAGGCTGGAAACAGTGTGTCTTGTTTAAGGAACATTGAGGAGGCCAGTATGACTATATAATAGTTAGTGAGAAAAATAATTTATTTTATGCACTGCAAGTGTATTGAAAAGTTGAAAAACTGGACAGCTACATGTAAAATAATGAAATTAGAATACTACCTAACTCCATACACAAAAATAAACCCCAAATGGATTAAAGACCTAAATGTAAGACCAGACACTATAAAACTCCTAGAGGAAATCATAGGAAAGATATTTTTTGACATAAATTGCAGCAATATCTTTGTATGACCCATCTCCTAAGAGTAATGAAAATTAAAGAAAAAAATAAACAAATGGGACCTATTCAAACTCAAACGCTTTTGCACAGCAAAGGAAACCATAAACAAGATGAAAAGACAATGCTCAGAATGGGGAAAATATTTGCTAATGAAACAATAGACAGAGGATTAATCTCCAAAATATACAAGCAGCTCATGGAACTCAATATCAAAAAAAAAAAAAACAATCCAATCAAAAAATGGGTAGAAGACCTAAATAGACATTTCTCCAAAGAAGACATACAGATGGCCAAGAGGCACATGAAAAGATACACCAGTCAGAATGGTCATCATCAAAAAGTCTAGAAACAATAAATGCTGGAAAGGGTGTGGAGAAAAGGGAACTCTCCTGCACTGTTGGTGGGAATGTAAATTGATACAACCACTATGGAAAACAGTATGGAGGTTCCTTAAAAAGCTAAAAACAGAACTACCATATGACCCAGCAATCCCACTACTGGGCATATACCCTGCGAAAACCATAATTCAAAAAGAGAAATATACCACAATGTTCATCACAGCACTATTTGCAATAGCCAGGACATGGAAGAAACCTAAATGTCCATTGACAGGTGAATGAATAAAGAAGGTGTGGCACATATATACAATGGAATATTACTCAGCCATAAAAATAAACAAAACTGAGTTATTTGTAGTGACGTGGATGGACCTAGAGTCTGTCCCACAGAGTGAAATAAGTCAGAAAGAGAAAAAAAAATCCTGTATGCCAACACATATATATGGAATCTAAAAAAAATGGTACTGAAGAACATAGTTGCAGGGCAGTAATAAAAGACGTAGACATAGAGAATGGACCTGAGGACATGGTGGGGGAGGGGGATGCTGGGGCAAAATGATAGTAGCATCAACATATATACACTACACTACCAAATGTAAAATAGCTAGTGGGAAGCAGCAGCATAGCACAGGGAGATCAGCTAGGTGCTTTGCGACGACTTAGAGGGGTGGGATAAGGAGGATGGGAGGGAGGCTCAAGAAGGAGGGGACATGGGGATATATGTATGCATATGGCTGATTCACTTTGTTGTACACAGAAACTAACAGTATTGTGAAGCAATTATACTCCAATAAAGATCTATTAGAAAAAAAAAAAGAAAGTTGGAAACCACCCAAAGGTCCAGGAGTAAATCATAGTTTAAATAAATTATTGTGTATCGGCATAAAGAAGTAGTATGAACCTATTAAAATGTTGCAAGAACGTCCATTGATTTCAAAAGATGTTCACATTATGTAGTTAATTAGAAAGAATAAAAGCTAGCACTCACATTGTGCTGTTCCAAGTACTTTATTTATATTAACTCCTTATAATAAGCTATCATGTAAGTGCTATTACATCTTCATTTCGCAGATGAAAAAGCATAAGGCCCATATAGTTTGACTTTCCCAATGTCACATGACTAATAAGTGGCAGAAGTGGGATTAGAGCTCGGTCCACATGCTTAACCAACAGAAAATATTTTATTTAAATACATTTAAATACTCAACCAGAGTAATTTTTTAAAAACATAAGTCAGAGCATGTCATTTCTCTGTTCCAACCCATCCAAAATCTTCCCATCTCATGTGGAACAAAACTCATGTCCTTTCTATGGCCTATGACATTCTGATACACACTGGATCCTTATTTCTTGGATGTCATTAGTTGTTACCACTATTCACTTCACTCTAGCACACCAGTCTTCTTGCAGTTCTTTCTTGCAATACCTTCACAGTTTTTCTTCCTTCTTTCTAAAAATCTCTGATCCCAGATATATATGTGTCTCACTCTTCACTTTTTCAGGACTCTGCTCAAATATTACTTTATCAGAAAGACCTTCCCTGACTACGTTTTATACAATAGGACATTGCCCCTATCAATTTCTTAACATTGCTTTATTTGGTTCATATAACTAGTTGACATTATATATCTTTGTTTATTTTATATTTATGTTACAGACATTTAAGCTTCATGAGGGCAGGAATTTTGTGTGTTATTATGAACTGCTAAATCCCCACCATTTGGAACAGTACTTGGCACCTATTTTTGTGGAATGAATGAATGAATCACTGTACAGATAGATGGCAAACTCCAAATCTAAAAGGTTGATATTTATCCATTACTTTCACAAATATTTATGGGACACCTATTATGTGTTAGGAGCTTCTGGATATACAGTGTCCTCAGGTAGCATAATTTAGTTTTCATCCAGATTAAGAAAGATTTGATTATTTGTACTTTTAATTCCACATAAGAAACAAACTAAAATAATTTGATATTTTAAATATATCTTAATTTTAGTAGATTTTTTTTCCTTAGCTTGTGCCCTTTATGAAATAGAGCCTGAGTCAAAAACATATGGGCTACTACTTTATTAAGGAATGCAGTCAAGGAGCAGGAATGAGTTAAGGATGAATGAGGTTAAGGAAAGAAGGTTTAGTACATCAGTCTCTGTTAAAATAATATTACCATGAAAAAGTGTAATAATTTTAGCTGTTACTCTTAGTAAAAGAAAAATTATGGGGAAAAGTTTACAAGGAAACAAGTGTGCAGATAATGAGGGCAGAGTCACTATTGAGTCCAAGTGAAGGGTACAAAATGGGAAATTTGAGGGAAATAAAGACAAAGATCATTTATTTCACTTTTATTTTTCTAGAGCAGCCTCGATTAAAGTGATGTTTTTTAATAGTTTTCCAGTCAAGGAAAATTACTATTGTTTCAAATGTTTATTCTTCTGCTAACTGAATTGCAAATTATACCAAAGAAAAGAAACCGACAAAGTCACTACCCAGATATTCATGATGGTGGTTGAATGCCTTTGTTTATGAAGGAAAGTAGTTCATCTCTCCACCTTAGGAAATCCTTTGCATCTGTGATGGCCTCCAGTTAACCTCTAAAAGTTTGGATGTTACACTTGAATTTACAGGATGAGGCAGCCCAACTAATCTGATTCCCTAAGAGAATTCCCTGAGCTGCTGAGGACAATAAAGTGGGAATCACCATATTGTTGGCCAAATGACAGACTAGTTCACTTTAAGTGCCTGGAAATTTGGGAACCAGATTTCATTCACAGTTATAGTCATTAAGAAGAAACTTTAAAAGGAAAATCATTGTTTTCAAAATTTATATTAAAACCACAATGAGAGTTTTGCTTATTTGGATAACTCCCTTAAGTATTTATCTGTCAGTGATAATTAGCCCTCCTCACACTTCTCTCTCATTCTCCATTATGTTTCTGTCATTGCTGGGTGTAAAGCAAGGGAAGAATAATCCTTTTGGCATCGATAGACTATTGCATATCAGTGTTTGGGGGACGATGATCTGTAGAGAAATGAAAATATGAAAGTGTGGCATATGAATATTACCATTACAATATGACAGGTAGAGTAAAGTAAAATGAGTTGATAAATGTCAAAGAATTTTTATGCTATACTTGAAAGGTAATTCTTTTATAGACATCTTTTGTTATCACATAAGTAGTATGTTTCATTTATACTTACATTAGATACATTCAAAACTTTTATTTGGTTTTCACTTTTAACACTGAATCCTTTTCATGAATTAAGAAACAATGAAAAACATAGTCCTTCAAAGCATAATCAATAAATATACTCCCCCAAATTTCTATCACTGGGCTCATTCTCCTTATCCCATTTTTGAGCAAAAGTGTTTTTTTTTTTTCCATTTCTGAACTCCCCAAAATATCCCTGCCCTTTTAGGTGGGAGAGAGGCAAATACGGAGGGGAGGAATGAAAAGTGAGATGAGGTTTAATCTAGTAAAAAATAATCTCCTCAAGCCCCATAGTGGTCACTGAAGAGTCTCTGTTACATAGGAAAAAAAAACCAAAAAAAACAAAAAAAAAACTTTTGATGAACAGACAACTTCTAACTTCTGTATGAATAAAGGGATCCTAAATTACTTGCAATCATTATTCCAAAAGGAAAAATTAATTGTAAATAACTAGAAGTAAATTAAAGCAGGGCTCTGCCGGGCAATGCAAATCTTTTATAGTTTTGTTTCAGTTAACTGCCTCATTAATGATTTATAGATGTGTATACAGCTGTGGGAACCATAGCATTATCTAATGCACTCAGAGAATAATTACGTATGAAAAGAACTATGTAGCTCAAGGGAAAATCTCTGAAATTACTTACTGCCTTAACTTTAACCATATTAAAATGCAAAGCATTTAGAAATAGATTATGATGTTTTATCATGTTTTTGACTCATAATGTTGCCAATAATTTAAAGAAAAACTGGGATTTTTCATCATATTAAAATGTTTACATACTTCCCCAGTGCACAGCATGCAGAAACATCAAGGATTATTGAACAATGAAAGTAAGCAATTTATTTACTAATTAGGAGACCAATTCATAAAACGTTTCTTCTCTTTGTGCATCTTTTATATATGAAGAGTAAAATTTTTCACAGTAAGAATTTATAAGCCAAAAACATAATTTTTAATCTTTTAAAGCTATTATTATACTAGAACACAGGTAATTTTAAAATAAAATCATAGCACATCAGTTTCCCACCAGATTGCATCCAGTATTTAGGGCAATACTTTTTATTACATCCATTATTTCTTTACCTCCAGATTTTCCCAGATTTATTTTAACATCATTTGTTTCAATCCTTGTCCGTTTCTTCTTTGGTGACTATATTTCCTGCATTTTAACTGCCTAAATGATATATATCACCAATGATTTCTTGCCTGCTTTTGCTTCTGTGTTTGATGGACATATATATTACTTTGAACATCTAGATTCTTTTTTTTTTTTGAACATCTAGATTCTTAATTCTGACTTTATATTTACAAATAATGTGTATTCACAATTTCAGAGACTTTTATTACCTTAGTGAAGCTTCAAGATTAACAAATTTGTGGTTTTCTGGGTATGTTGAAACAGAATAGAAATTGATAAACAATGTGAGAGAGAAATTAAAAGCTACATATTTTTGGTTGTTAACACACTGTTTAGGAATATGAATCCTACAGTTTAATTACACAGAAGTACAATTTGTTATTGGGCATAACATCATAACTGGCAAACACACTTAGACCTTACTCTCTTCCTGTCAGAGGTTCTACTGAGTCAGGCTTTAGGTGACATTGAAATAACTTGTAACTCATACACAGCACTTTCTCACTGAAAAAAATTATAGCATGTACACATGATTGCTAGGAAGATAAAATGTAATACTGCATAGAATTAGCTGAAGATCAAAAACTTAAAATAGGACTTTGTATTTTCCCATTAGGGTTGAATTCTTATTTAAACTTTCAGCATTAAACCAAATCAATGTGTTTTTTGTTTCATAGCAAAAACATGACTTTTAGTTAAAAACAAAACATATATTTAGAAAAAAATGGAGGAGACTGGACAAGATGATCAATATGTCTTTTTCATTTCTAATTTATGATTAAGTGGCAAATATTTTCCATTTGTTCACATTAATGTTGTATTAGGTTATATAAAAAGATAAAAATGATACCACATGAATACATTTTAAAACTTTCATATTGGTAATATAGTGGATAAGACCAAAATGAAATAGTAATGAAAAATAAATATAAATAATTCCAAGGGAACATTATACATTTTTTGGTTTTTGACCTTAAATAAGATTTCCGAAATTATTTGCACACATGAAACCTGTGCAGCTGGAAAAATCTTATGCTTTTAATATATTTTTTTGTGATCTAGATATCCACTATTTCTATGGGAACCAAATTTCATGCTTTCACAGATTATGCACCTTTATACTTTACAACAGTTCAGAAGGTTTTAGTTACAATGAAACTTTCTTAAAATCACTCAGCCATAAGGCACAAAGTCATTTTCTCATTTCCTAATAATTCTAGACTTGGACCATATAAAAGCAAATCTTCAGATCTTCAGTTTTTTTTTTTTTTTTTTTCAGATTTTCAGTTTTAAATGGAAGGGAAAAAAACTGCCTAAGAGAATATTCCTTCTCTAATTTTTCTCAGATTCTTATTTAAAAGAACATTTAATAAAACCCAGCAAATATTAATATGAGAAAAACAGCAAAAACAATAAGAAATAAAATTTTAAAATTAATAAGAAAAAGCTAGCAAAACCTAAACAAGAGGCACAGCCCAATGTAATTAGTTTCAAAAAGTGGCAACCAAAGAAAGAAGTGATAATGTGGAAGAACAGATGTTAGAGAGGAATATGACAAGGCCCACCCCATTCCTACACTTTAGAAACTGTAATGGTGATTCCACAAAACCCTGAGAATTTTCACTAATTTTACCTATATGTGGGAAAGCAGACTAATTGGGTATCCTTATTTTGACTGTCTTAGAGACAACAGATGCTGGAACATAAGTGTAAAACAGAGGAAGTTATGTAACTGAACTTCTCTGACAGAAGTGAAGATTCTAAGGCTAATTGAATTAGTGAAGTAAATTTGAAATTGGAGGATACACATCAAGGGACTTGAATACATTTGACAATTAGGAGAGTTCATCTTGGTACAGCAGACAAAACAAAACCTGGGAAAGGGAATCCAGGCACAGGATTGTCCTTTCTTCTCTCCATGGAAGCAGACTACAGAAAAAGTGGATAGGGCATTAAGAGACCAGCCTGAAACAACTCTTCCTTGGAGGAAACATTTAACTCTCAGAAGCATTGTCAAGGGAGTTAAAGTTACCCATCTTAAAGGAGAAGAAAGGAAAAGGTCTAGACAAAGCTACAGGGATTTCACAGTGTGAAAAAGCTAAAAAGATTTGGCATGGATATTAATGGCAATGCATTACAACAAAAGAAGAAAAATGTGAGACATTTTCAATACAAAAGACAGAGAAAGAAACTATACCTAAAGAAAACATAAGCCAAGGAACACAAGGCAAGTCACCACAAATGTTTTTACTGTAGATCAACTTGTATTAAACAAAATGAGCTAAAATATGAGAGAAAAAATGAGATTATTGACTTAATAAATCAAGGGTCAAAATTTCTTTAGGTAATTAATAAACTAGAAAGAGCAAAGAACAGATATGGATAAAAAGCAATTTATTAACATGGAGGAAAGGCTTAAGATAATTACAGTGAACACAACTGTGAAAGACCAACTAAGCAAAAAAAAAATAGATATGAGAGACAAAGAAAATTTCCTATATGGATAACTGGTGTCTCTAAAGTAAAGAACTCAAAATATTGATTAGGAAAATTATTAAAATATATAATAAAAGTGAATTTCCAGAGAATGAAGAAAGAGGTATAAAAGCTTCCAGGAAAAACTGACACTGAATGGTCACACTAAGTAAGACATATCCCATGGTTAAGTGATTGAACTTTAAGACAAAGAAACGTCTTATTCCTAAAG
This sequence comes from Physeter macrocephalus, assembly GCF_002837175.3. Lineage (NCBI taxonomy): Eukaryota > Metazoa > Chordata > Mammalia > Artiodactyla > Physeteridae > Physeter > Physeter macrocephalus. Next base: position 62,740,585 of record NC_041234.1, read on the forward strand.
GAAATAAAACGTGACCCAAGAATTCTTCACTCAGAAAAAAAAATGGTGAAACATAAAGGCAATAAGGATTCTAAAATATGAAAGAATTGAAGAAGTAATATTTTTGAAAGCTTTTTGAAAAAAAAAAAAACTCCTTGATGATGAAACCAAGTGAATTAAGAGATACATCAAATAAAGAACAAAACATACAATTATAAACTTCTGCAAATTTTAGTAACAGAAGATACTTAAATAATATAAACCTTGATGGTGTAAAAATAATAACATAAATCTCAAGTCAGGAAAAGGAAGAGAGGGATGTATGACAACATGTAAGAATACTATGTCTATCTTTTAGGCCCAGAGCCAATTGATACTCTGTAAACTTTAAAAGAGGAATTAAAGACACAAAAAGCAAACAATTGTTTTCAGAATCTATTTTCTTATATTTAGAGATAAATATCAAGGAACAATTTCTTTTTTGAAAAAAAACACTTTATTGAAGTATAATTGATATAAAAAAGCTATACATAATTAATGAATACAAATTGATAAGTTTGGAGATAAATATTCATCCATAAAACCACCACCAATATCAATGCCATAAACATATTCATCACCTCCAAAAGTTTTCTCTTACTCTCTTTATTATTATTGTTACTATTTTTGTGTGATAAGAACACAACATATTATCGACCTTGTTGGCTAATTTATAAGTATATAATACAGTATCATAAACTATAGGTACTATACCATATGGTAGTTCTCTAGGACTTAGCCTAAGTGAAATAAGCAAGATAGAGAAGGACAAATACTACATGTTACTACTTAGATAAGAAATCTGAAATAATCTAACTCATAGAAGCAGAGAGTTGAATGGTGGTTACCAGGGGCTGGGGGTAGGAGGAAACTAGGAGGTATTAGTCAATGAAATAATTTCTTATGATGAAGTAATAGTTTTTAAAATCTTCATTTCCCTAAATTTCACTTCAGTTTCTTGTTAAAATCATATAAATTTTCATTGAATACTTATTTTTTAAAATAATGCATGCATTAGGGTCCACTACTTATAAAACATTTTCTAATATTAATTTATTTATCTATCATCAATCTATCATCATCTATCTAAATACCTACCTATCCATCTGTCCATCCATCCATCTATCCATTTACCTTTATATCTTTCTAATTCATTGCCTGGAACGATATTCAGCTGATGTGCATAATTAGGTATGGTACAACAAACTGTGTGTTTTTTTGCATTTTCCTATATACATTTTCTTAATTTCTTAAATTATATATAATATTTTTTCCAAAAACAAAAAATAATGATTTTTGTTAAAAAAACAAACACAATTTCATAAAGCAAGATGGAATGGTTCCATGATTTAAATAAATCACAATCTTCTAGACCTTCATAAAAGGTACTTTTACTTTTGTGACTAATGTTGGTACCAATTTGGTACTAATAGATACTCACCTAGTTCTTTAGGGAGAGTCATACCTGATGCATGAATGCCTGAAAAAACAACCTTGAAAATTGTCATCCAGCATCTGCTTAAACACTCGCAGTGATGAAGAGCTTACTATACCACAAAGTTGTCTTTTGCATTTTAGGATTTCTTTACATTTTTAGAACATTTTTTCTTTAAATTGGTCTAAAATAACTATCAGTCTTAAAACTAATCCCTGTTCCACATGAGAGCATTCTTATGTTTGGAAAGAGCTATTGCTTGCCCTTCCCTTTTAATTTATCTTTTCCAATTCTATAGTTCCTTTAATTTTTCTTCATGTATCACAGCTATGAATACCCTCACTATTTGGTCATTCTCCTCTGGTTTTATACTTTTTACTGTGTCATCTATAACTGTGATACTATCAATTCCGTTTTTTAGACAGGAATATCTATTAGTGCATTCTAGGAAGGGAATGACCATTTGAATTCTGTTCAGTCTTTTGACTGACATGGAGCTCACCATTGTCATTTTCACAAATGCTGAGAAAAATACCCCTTGTTTTGTATGGCGTAGGTTTTTTTTTTTTTTTTAATTGGGCCACAGGTACATCTTGTAAATGTCTTATTTTTATATGTGATTATCTATTATTTATATTTATTTGTTTTTTTAGGCAACTTTATTCAGCCCATCAAGATGATTTGAAATTTTCTTCTTGTTAACTATGTATTTAATGTAGTCTCTGGTCACAAAATATACCAGCATGCTGTCAAGTCAATAAAATTTAAAATAAAATTTAAAGCCAAGGAAACACAAAAGCTACCATATTTTGAGTTGCAGTACAACCCCTCGTTTCACCTGAGGATGATTAATTATCTCATTTTAATCAAATCATAGAGACACAGAAGATAATCTTAAAGCTTTAATACAACTTTCCATCCAGTACAGGAATTCCTGCTATGGCATCTCTAAAAGTTTCTCCTTAAAGAGTAGGAGGAGCACAAGGATTAGAAAAATGGAGCACACATTTCTACTCCCCAAGATATTTAAAAATTCTTCTTTTGCATCTTCATATTTCTCTGTATAATTTTAGGCTTTCATTTTTCTGTTCTACAATTGAGATCAACACAGAATGAGACTCGTCAGTATTCTATATGACAATTTTCTAAGATTTGAAAGAGCTATAATATTTATCTTCAGTTGTCTCTTATCCAGGTTAACACATGAAATTTTTCAAAATTTCTAGCATGGTTTTTGATATAAAGCATTTCAAATGCAGAACATGTAGAAAACAATATTATAAACAACCATGAACCAATTACAAAATTTTAAGTCTCATATTTTTTCAAATTATTTTTAAAAGAAATAAAATGCTGCGATGATGATAGTGATGCATACATGTTTTCAAATTACCGTGTGTTTTTTTGTTCTTTGGATAAATACCCCAAAGTGGAATAGCTGGTTCATATGGTAATTTTATTCTTAATTTTTTGAGGAATCTCCATACTGTTTTCCATAGTGGCTGCACCAATTTACAGTCCCATCAACAGTGTACAAAAGTTCCATTTTCTCCACATCCTCTCCAACATTTGTTATCTCTTGTCTTTTTGATAATAATCATGCTAATAGGTGCGAGGTAATCTCTCATTGTGGTTTTGATTTGCATTTTCCTAATAATTAGTGATGTTGAACATCTTTTCATGTGCATGCTGGCCATCTGTATTTCTTCTTTGGAAAAATGTCTATTCATATCCTCTACCCGTTTTTTAATCAGGTGTTTGTCTTTCAGTTGTTGAATTGTATGAATTCTTCATATTTTTTGCATATTAACCCCTTATTGAATATATGATTTGCAAATATTTTCTCCTACTCAGTAGGTTACCTTTTCATTTTGTTGATGGTTTCCTTTGCTGTGCAGACGCTTTTTAGTTTGATGTAGTATTTTTGCCTTTGTTGCCTTTTCTTTTGGTATCAAATCCAAAAAATCTAATTTAAGATATGTGCACCCCACGTTCATTGCAGTATTATTTACAATAGACAAGATATGGAAACAACTTAAGTGTTCATCAAAGAATTAATGGATAAAGATGTGGTATGTATGTGTATATATCTATATCTATATATCTATATCTAAAACATCTATATCTATATCATCTATATCTATTTCTAAAATGGAATAGTACTCAGCCATAAAAAGAATGAAATCCTGCCGTTTGTGAACAACATGGATGAACCTTGAAGGTATTATGCCAAGTGAAAGAAGTCAGAGAAAGACAACTACCATATGATTTCACTCATATGATGAATCTAAACAACAAAACAAATGAAGAAAAAAAATAAAACAAAAACAAACTTATACAGAAATCAGATTAGTGGTTACCAGAGGGGAAAGTGTTTTGGGGTGGGCAAAATGAGTGAAGGAGGTCAACTGTATGGTGATGGATGATAAGTAGACTTATGGCAGTGATCACTTTGTACTGTGTACAGATGTAAAATTATAATGCTGTATACCTGAAAATTATATAATAAAATAAAGAATAATAATACCAAACAAAACAGAAAGAAAAAAAAATGTTATACACATAGTTATAGTACCATGTGTGCCTCTCATCAATTCCATTTGTCTTTCTCCTCATTGGTGATGACTATACTGAATATTATTGAATTTTACACTTATTCATACATATGTGAGTTTCTGTAATCACTCATTATATATCTGTGCATTCATTAGTGATATAAAAATTGCTGTGATGATGTAACATTTTATATACATGATATAATACTGTACTTAAATACGCAACTTGTATATCTTATCTAATGCGGTAAAGATTTATCCATATTGATGCATTTGATCTAGTTCATTCATTCTCACTGTTGAATAGATTTTATTGGATATATATACCAAAATATATTCATCCACTTTTCAATTGATGTATATTTAGACTCACTCATTCTTTTTTAAAAAATATTTATTGGAGTATAGTTGTTTTACAATGTTGTGTTAGTTTCTACTGTACAGCAAAGTGAATCAGCTATATGTATAAATGTATGCCCTGTTGTTTGGATTTCCTTCCCATTTAGATCACCAGAGTAGGTTCTCATTAGTTATCTATTTTATACATAGTATCAATAGTGTATATATGTCAATCCCAATCTCCCAGGTCATCCCACCACTACCCTTTCCCCCTTGGTATCCATACGTTTGTTCTCTATGTCTGTGTCTCTATTTCTGCTTTGTAAATAAGATTGTCCATACCAATTTTTTCAGATTCCACATACATGCGTTAATATACAATATTTGTTTTTCTCTTTCTGACTTACTTCACTCTGTATGACAGTCTCTAGGTCCATCCAGGTCTCTACAAATGACCCAATTTTGTTCCTTCTATGGTTGAGTAATATTCCATTGTATATATGTACAATATCTTCTTTATCTGTTCCTCTGTTGATGGACATTTAGGTGGTTTTCATGTCCTGGCTATTGTAAATAGTGCTGCAATGAACTCTGGGTGTATATGTCTTTTTGAATTGTGGTTTTCTCAGGGTATATGCCAAATAGTGAGATTGCTGGGTCACATGGTAGTTCTATTCTTAGTATTTTAAGGAAATTCCATATTGTTCTCCATAGTGGTTGTATCCCACCAACAGCACAAGAGGGTTCCCTTTTCTGTACACCCTCTCCAGCATTTAGTTTGTAGATATTTTAATTTTTTTATTTTATATTTTTCTTAATTTTTATTTTTAATTTATTTTTTTAAGCTCTTTATTGGAGTATAATAGTTTTACAATGGTGTGTTAGTTTCTCCTTAATAACAAAGTGAATCAGGTATACATATACACATGTTCCCATATCTCTTCCCTCTTGCGACTCCCTCCCTCCCACCCTCCTTATCCCACCCTTCTAGGTGGTCACAAAGCACCGAGCTGATCTCCGAGCTGATCTCCCTGTGCTATGCGGCTGCTTCCCTCTAGCTATCTAATTTACATTTGTTTTATGGCTGAGTAATATTCTATTGTATATATGTGTGACATCTTCTTTAACCATTCATCTGTTGATGGACACTTAGGTTGCTTCCATGTCCTGGCTATTGTAAATAGAGCTGCAATGAACATTTTGGTACATGACTCTTTTTGAATTATAGTTTCTCAGGGTATATGCCCAGTAGTGGGATTGCTGGGTTGTATGGTAGTTCTATTTGTAGATTTTAAGGCACCTCCATGCTGTTCTCCATAGTGGCTGTATCAATTTACATTCCCACCGGCAGTGCAAGAGTGTTCCCTTTTCTGCACACCTTCTCCAGCATTTATTGTTTCCAGAGTTTCTGATGATGGCCATTCTGACCAGTGTTAGATGATATCTCATTGCAGTTTTCATTTGCATTTCTCTAATGATTAATGATGTTGAGCATTCTTTCATGTGTTTGTTGGCAATCTGTATATCTTCTTTAGAGAAATGTCTATTTAGTTCTTCTGCCCATTTTTGGATTGTGTTGTTTGTTTTCTTGTTCTTGAGCTGCATGAGTGGCTTATAAATTTTGGATATTAATCCTTTGTCAGTTGCTTCATTTGCAAATATTTTCTCCCATTCTGAGGATTGTATTTTGGTCTTGTTTATGGTATCCTTTGCTGTGCAAAAGCTTTTAAGTTTCATTAGGTCCCCTTTGTTTATTTCTGTTTTTATTTCCATTTCTCTAGGAGATGGGTCAAAAAGGATCTTGTTGTGATTTATGTCATAGAGTGTTCTGCCTATGTTTTCCTCTAAGAGTTTGATAGTGTCTGGCCTTACATGTAGGTCTTTAACCCATTGTGAGTTTATTTTTGTGTATGCTGTAAGGGAGTGTTCTAATTTCATGCTGTTACAGTGTTTCCATACAAATTGTGAAATTTTTTGTTCTAGTTCTGTGAGAAATGCCAGTGGTAATTTGATACGGATTGCATTGAATCTGTAGATTGCTTTGTGCAGTGGAGTCATTTTCACAATGTTGATTCTTCCAATCCAAGAACATGGTATATCTCTCCATCTATTTGTATCATCTTTAATTTCTTTCATCAGTGTCTTATAATTTTCTGCATACAGGTCTTTTGTCTCTTAGGTAGGTTTATTCCTAGATATTTTATTCTTTTTGTTGCAATGGTAAATGGGAGTGTTTTCTTAATTTCACTCTCAGATTTTTCATCATTAGTGTATAAGAATGCCAGAGATTTCTGTGCATTAATTTTGTATCCTGCTACTTTACCAAATTCATTGATTAGCTCTAGTAGTTTCCTGGTAGCCTCCTTAGGATTCTCTATGTATAGTATCATGTCATCTGCAAACAGTGACAGCTTTACTTCTTCTTTTCCTATTTGGATTCCTTTTATTTCTTTTTCTTCTCTGATTGCTGTGGCTAGAACTTCCAAAACTATGTTGAATAAGAGTGGTGAGAGTGGGCAACCTTGTCTTGTTCCTGATCTTAGTGGAAATGCTTTCAGTTTTTCACCATTGAGAACAATGCTGGCTGTAGGTTTGTCATATATGGCCTTTATTATGTTGAGGAAAGTTCCCTCTATGCCTACTTTCTGCAGGGTTTTTATCATAAATGGGTGTTGAATTTTGTCAAAAGCTTTCTCTGCATCTATTGAGATGATCATATGGTTTTTCTCCTTCAGTTTGTTGATATAGTGTATCCCGTTGATTGATTTGAATATACTGAAGAATCCTTGCATTCCTGGGATAAACCCCACTTGATCATGGTGTATGATCCTTTTAATGTGCTGTTGGATGCTGTTTACTAGTATTTTGTTGAGGATTTTTGCATCTGTGTTCATCAGCGATATTGGCCTGTCGTTTTCTTTCCTTGTGATGTCTGTCTGGTTTTGGTATCAGGGTTATGGTGGCCTCATAGAATGAGTTTGGGAGTGTTCCTCCCTCTGCTATCTTTTGGAAGAGTTTGAGAAGGATAGGTTTTAGCTCTTCTCTAAATGTTTGATAGAATTTGCCTGTGAAGCCATCTGGTCCTTGGCTTTTGTCTGTTGGAAGATTTTTAATCACAATTTCAATTTCAGTGCTTGTGATTGGTCTGTTCTTATTTTCTATTTCTTCCTGGTTCATTCTCGGCATGTTGTGCACTTCTAAGAATTTGTCCATTTCTTCCCAGTTGTCCATTTTATTGGCATAGAGTTGCTTGTAGTAATCTTGATTTCTTTCCTTCTGCTAAATTTGGGGTTCTTTTGTTCTTCTTTCTCCTATTGCTTTAGGTGCAAAGTTAGGTTCTTTATTCGAGATGTTTCTGGTTTCTTAAGATAGGATTGTCTTGCTATAAAATTCCCTCTTAGAACTGCTTTTGCTGCATCCCATGGGTTTTGCATCATCGTGTCTCCATTATCATTTGTTTCTGTGTATTTTTTGATTTCCTCTTTGATTTCTTCAGTGATCACTTCGTTATTAAGTAGTGTTTTGTTTAGCCTCCAGGTGTTTGTATTTTTTACAGATCATTTCCTGTAATTGATATCTAATCTCATAGCATTCTGGTTGGAAAAGATATTTGATATGATTTGAATTTTCTTAAATTTACCAAGGCTAGATTTGTGACCCAATATATGATCTATCCTGGAGAATGTTCCATGAGCACTTGAGAAAAATGTGTACTGTGTTGTTTTTGCATGGAATGTCCTATAAATATCAATTATTTCCATCTTGTGTAAAGTATCATTTAAAGCTTATTTTTCTTTATTTATTTTCATTTTGGATGATCTGTTCATTGGTGAAAGTGGGGTGTTAAAGTCCCCTAGGATGTTTGTGTTACTGTCGATTTCCCCTTTTATGGCTGTTAGTAATTGCCTTATGCATTGAGGTGCTCCTATGTTGAGTGCATAAATATTTACAATTGTTACATCTTCTTCATGGATCGATCCCTTGATCATTATGTAGTGTCCTTCTTTGTCTCTTGTAATGGTTTTAATTTTACAGTCTGTTTTGTCTGATGTGAGAATTGCTATTCCAGCTTTCATCTGATTTCCATGTGCATGGAATATGTTTTCCCAATCCTTCACTTTCAGTCTGTATGTGTCCCTAGGTAAGAAGTGGGTCCTTTGTAGATACCATATATATGGGTCTTGTTTTGTACCCATTCAGCCAGTCTGTGTCGTTTGGTGGGAGCATTTAATCCATTTACATTTAAGGTAATTATCGATATGTATGTTCCTATTACCATTTACTTAAATTTTTGATAGTTTGATTAATATGTGTCTTGGCGTGTTTCTCCTTGGATTTATCCTGTATGAGACTCCCTGTGCTTCCTGGACTTGATTATTTACTTTCCTATATTAGGGAAGTTTTCAACAATAATGTCTTCAAATATTTTCTCAGTCCCTTTCTTTTTCTCTTCTTCCTCTGGGACCACTATAATTCCAATGTTGGTGCATTTAATGTTGTCCCAGGGGTCTCTGAGACTGTCCTCAGTTCTTTTCATTCTTTTTTCTTTATTCTGCTCTGCAGTAGTTATTTCCACTATTTTATCTTCCAGGTCACTTATCCGTTCTTCTGCCTCAGTTATTCTGCTATTGATCCCATCTAGAGTATTTT